>NC_088856.1:0-194872 GCF_963853765.1 Magallana gigas | reverse complement strand
TACATATTTTTTTTTATGTTTTACCAGTTTCTGTATATAACTGCTGTCTGTAAATACGTTTTCAAGACTACAATGTGCACTACTTTCTGTAAACTAATTGTGTTATATTGTATAAATAAAGGACAATATTGTGATAATAATGACATTTTTAAAATAACATTGTTATTATTAAATTGTAATATTTATTTAAAAATAAATGATATACTGTTACTGGTCTATAACTAATTTGTTTCACACAGGTTTCTTCAGTTATGGTTACGACATTAAAATCATCTTATTACCATCATTGAAATATGTTTCTAAAGAAAACTATTCTCTCATTCGTACGTTAAAATAAATTGGATTTCATTTTATGAATTTTCTTCATTAAAGTCTGAGGTATCAACGTTTAATGTCGTATGTTCAGAATCAGCTAGATTTACTGGATAGAAAAACAAAGCGGAAATGATGTAAGATTGAAAGTATAATGTATAAATGAGAGGACTTGGTTCACAGCTAAGTAATGGCGTATAAAGTATCAACTCAGTAAGATAAAACTTTCATCTATTATTTTTGTTTTAAAAAGATGATTTATCGGGGAATATGAGGGTTATTTGATGTTTAATCTTTATTGCATAATATTTCAAAAGTATTTTTTTTTTTTTTTATAATTTATTTTTTTGTTTTCATTTTCACAATCATATATGATTTCATAAAGAAGGTAATATATATAAGATTTTTTTTTGGCATTCTCACTTTCATACTCTTTCTCTCTCTTACATACTACCTTCTCTTCAAGAGCAAACATAAAGGATATATATATATATATATATAAACGCACATATACAAATATAAATAGTACAGTTGTTTACCATGTTTAAAAATTATATCTCAAATATGTTTTTCCAATTTCAAAAGTATTCGACTCAAACAATAAAATAAACATTACAGTGTAGTAGTGCGTATGCCCACCATGTAAGGTAGTCGATTGTTTCTGCCGACGAAAAAAAATTCAATGCATTCATTGAATTAATAGAAGTGAAGAGCAATGTTGAATTACTGATTTTAGTGGTGGTTTTGAGATTAAGAAAAGCCTTAAAAGTTAAAATTATCAACTTATCGTTGAAATAAACTCATACTAACGTTCCATTGTTTAACTTACAAAACAAAATCATAAACAGAAAGAAGATAGAGCTACATAACAGAAATAATTCTTTCTATGAAAAAGAAAGCAGCGGTCCCGGAGGATATCAGCTTAATAAGATTATGCAAATCATAACCAACATTTATAATACCAATACAAATTTAATGTTTAGACCAGACAGCCAAGGTCGTCTAATGGATGAACTCAAAAAGGAAGAAGTCCAATCCTGAAAAGCATTCAAGAGCGTCTAGAGCTAGTTCAAGAACAAGGAAATAATACAGTTTATTTAAAATTGAAATAATTGAGACACAAGAAAACATGGCAAAGGAGATAATCCATAATGATATCATAATCAAAGATTATGTCATTTTAAACATAATGACAAACATCGTAAAAAATACAGTTGATTAAGTTTTTGTATATAATGGTGTTTATATTTGTGTTTTTCTGTTTTTGTCATGAATTGTCATTTGTAAATGGCGGGTGTCTGATGAGTGTGCTGTTTTTAAAGCGGGTATTTAAAGTGACTGTTTTGGGTGTAGTGGTCGGTAGATGATCCGGTAGCGACATAAACCGGGTGCCACGTTTTGAAGTTCATTATTGTAGATTTGGTGAATATATCCAGTTAGATATATGATTGGTATATAAACGGGTAGCAATTGAACTCAGGATTTGTTGGGCGGACACATTTTTTCATAGACAGTAAGCTGGTTTTGTTGTTATTTTGTAAATTGTGCAGTTAATACAACTAAAGGGTAAAGGGTCATGTGTTTGTATATTCATCGGGGGTTTATTAGTGATAGTGTGTTTTCTTCAGTGCATAGGGGTGTTTGGTACAAATTCCTGCACTACAGACTGTGGGCGCTAGACGTAAATGTTCCCTATTGAGGGTCATGTGGGCAACAAACGAGGGTCGGGGGTGTATGCTGCGTTGAGCTGGGTGTATCCAGTGGGTGAGAAGTGGTTGTAGACTGTACGCGAGAGACCTGTGAGTCCGGGGCTTGCGGTCAGGACGCACGAAGGACAGGCAGTGTGACGAAGGCAGAATCGTCTCGGGTGCATGGTGTCATTGAAGGTGTAAATCACATGACTGAGTTATTTTTCAGAATAAGGGTATCAGTGTATTAAAGTGACAGTTGTTACAAGTTAATTTTTATATATACATGTATATGTCGCAGGGTATTGTGAATAAGTAATGCTGAATCCCTGGTACTGATATCAGCGTCATTGGTTCTTTTATTTTGAGGTTTATAATAATAAATAAAACTTATATGTATGAACACAATCACACTCACAGTTACACAACTCATACGTGATATCTCAGAGTATTTAGAAAATTTAAATAAAATAAAGCAAAAGAAATTAACATTAAATATATTTAGATATTTCAATTATATGGTAAACTTGTATGGGAAGCTTACCAGGTATCTAGAAACTGTGACTTTACAAAATTAGTGAATATCTTGCACACAGGTACACTTCCCTGTGTCTACCAGGAGGGTATAAGTCATTAGGTTGGGGAATTTGCGGAATATTTGCTATTTATAGTGAATTAGAAAATCATGCATATTAACAAATTCAGTCGTAAATTTCTATTGGTCACCTTCAATGTAGCAGTAAACAAAAAACAAGTGGTCAAAATACACCCGTAAACAACATTCTCATGTGATAAACCCATTCAAGTATTCACTCATTCACTACTCATACTCACTCGATTGGCAATGTGCCAAATGTAAATGACGCAAAATATAACACTATTAAATAACAACTGCGACATTAACTTTAACTTTTACGTTTACTTTTAGCTTCTGTAATAGTCACGCCCGGTCCTAGATACGATTTAAACCCACCTCAGTACTCGCAGACGGTGGAACTTCGTCAGCTAATTGTAAGGTTGCCAGAAGGACCTGTAAACAGATAGCGATACTATGACCTTGAATTGCCAGTATTACAAATTGGTCCCTATGATACTTATGTATACCTGGGTACTGCGCAAAGAATTGTAGTAATGATAACTAACAGAATGAACTCTGTGACGCTTGTGGCACTGCGTAGTATTCCTAAATGATGTTATGACACCAGGTGCATAATACGGGCATAATAATATCTAAATTGAGAGTTTATAAATTAGTGTCATATTCGGCGATTCTGTGTCTGCATCGATAGCTCTGGTATTCTTTATTGAAACACGTATTGCATATTCTATATAACTTTTATAACCTTTAAACCATGTATGTATGAATGTATTATGCGTAAGGGATGCATCATACCCAGGCAAGAGGACTAAGAGACTCAGAGTCGGTGACTCAAAACCTGCATCACAATATTATATTTGACAGTTCTGACTGTTTTGCTTAATATCTCAAAAAATTTTTTTTTCAACAGATTTACATGAAACTTTCAGGGATAATGTAGCTTTATTGTGCCTCAAAGATGTTAAATTTTTAACTACAACGTCACTTCCGTTTTCACGTTACGTCAATTTTTAAATTTTTTAAAAAGTGATTTTGTTCAGGGCGTTTTTCAAAAACGCTTCAAGATGGAGACTTGGAATTTTCTGTGTTGAAGCATTGATCGTTTTTATTTGGACATAACGCTGGAATTTAGTTTCCGTCACTTCCGGTCCAAACCGGAAGTGTTTTAAAATTTTCGAATTTTTCGTTTTAATGTCAAATGATTATGAAGTTTGTAGAGTTGGTCATGCTGAATACGAAACTGAAATCCGCATTACAAAGATATCGGGGTTTAAAAATTGATTTTTTCCGGAAATTTGATTTCGCGTCCTTGGTTTAAAAAATAATGTAATGTTCAAAGTAATATTGACTCGTATCAAAAATAATTGTTAAGTCGTACTTGAACACATTCGGATTTTTTTTATTAAGTCGTTCTTGAAATCAGAAAGGTTTTTGTTAATTCGTACTTAAAATCATTCGGATTTTGTTAAGTCGTACCAGGAATAATTCGATTTTTTCATATTTTTATTTTAGTTACTCTTGTTATTGGTTTAAGAGCTCTTCTTCTTACAGGAACTTCCAGCTTTACTTCCGACATTAACGGAAGACCCACTCGTTGCTTTGCAACGAGCTTTGCTCTAGTTATTATTATTTTTTTAAACAATGGACCATTATGTACAGAGTATTACCTAACACCTAGGATATCCCAACACCACAATTTTTTTTTCTCTCCTAATCATTCTATTTCAAATTGATGCCGAATTCATAACTTTCCCTCTCTACCCCAAACAGTTCAACAATTCCCTTTTAATATCCATGATCCCTTTTCTATTGTTTATGATGATTGCAAAGAAAGCAACACAAAACCAGATGTTTGACAATGGATAATAATAATATAAATTATCTAAAAATACTAAGTGTTAACTGCCAGGGCCTCGGAGACAAAAGTAAAAGAAAAGATGTGTTTAACTACCTTCATAATAAAAAATATAACATTTTTTTTCTGCAATATACACATTTTGTACAAGAGGACGAGAAAATGATACAAACACAATGGGGTTTTGAAGCTTACTTTAGTTCCTATAGATCTAATGCCCGTGGAGTGGCAATTCTTTTTAAAAACAATTTTGAATTTAAAGTTAATGATGCATTTTCAGATATTAATGGTAACAGTCTAATGTTAGATGTAACTATAGAAAATAAACAATATTTGCTAGTAAATATATATGGACCAAATGAAGACAATCCACAATTTTATAAAGATATAGGGAAAAAAATTGAAACAGTATCAAATAATCACTACATTATTATGGATGGTGATTTCAATATGGTTATGGATAAGAACTTAGATACAATGAATTATAAAAACTTGAATAATCCCAAAGCTCGGTCTGAATTAATTAATCAAATAGAATCCCTAAATTTGAGTGATATATTTAGATGTACAAATCCACAATTAAAACGATTTACCTGGAGGAAAAAAAATCCAATTAAACAAGCAAGACTAGATTTTTTTCTTATATCATGTGAATTATCTCCCTTTATACAAACTATTGAATATGAAAATAGTTACCGTTCAGACCATAGCCCAGTTGTGTTACATATAAAAACTACAGACTTTGTACAGGGCAGAGGATATTGGAAGTTTAACAACTCTCTTCTCTCTGATAAAGAATATATACAAACAATAAAGACACTGATAATTGATATAAAAAGACAATATGCTGCTCTTGTTTATAACATTAATGAAATTCAAAATATCAAAGACTCAGAAATAGTATTTCAAATATCTGACAGCCTATTTTTCGATAAATTATTAATGGAAATAAGGGGGAAATCTATCTCTTTTAGCACATACAAAAAAAAAAGAAAATTAAAAGAAGAAGAAAAAAAACTTGAAGATGAGATTAAAAACTTAGAAAATTTTTTAGATGAGTCGAGCAAACAAATATTGGCTGATAAGCAGATAGAATTTGAAAACTTAAGAGCACATAAATTTAAAGGAAACTATATCAGATCAAGGGCACAGTGGATTGAAGAAGGAGAAAAACCAACAAGATATTTTTGTAATCTAGAATCGCGCAACTTTATCAATAAACAATTATCAAAGCTAGAAATTGAAAATGGTCAAATTATACAATCACAAGAAGAAATTTTAAATAAAAGAAAGTTGTTTTATGAAAATCTATACCAAAAAAAGGAAACTTTAGAAAGATATAATTTATCTGAAAAACTTAAACATTACAAAGTCAAAAAACTAACAGATCAAGAATCAAATAATTTAGAAGGTCCGGTCACCAAAGCAGAAATTTTAAAAACCCTAAAGCAAATGAAAAATGATAAAAGCCCAGGTGCAGATGGATTTACTGTAGAATTCTTCAAATTTTTCTGGGCAGACTTAGGTGAATATATAACCAGATCAATAAATGATTCTTACAATAAAGGAGAATTTACAAATACACAAAAATTAGGGATAATAACTTGTATACCAAAACCTGATAAAAATTGACAACTTTTAAAGAAATGGAGACCTATTACACTCCTCTCAGTAATTTACAAAATTGCTTCAGGTTGTATCGCAGAAAGGTTAAAAACAAAACTGCTTACACTAATAAATGATGATCAAACCGGTTTTTTAAAAGGAAGATTTATTGGAGAAAATATTAGAATTGTATATGATATTATAAGTTACACTGAATTCAATGATATTCCAGGCCTATTGATGTTAATAGATTTTGAAAAAGCATTTGATACAGTTTCATGGGACTTTATATTCCAAACTTTAACCTTCTTTAATTTTGGAGTTTCAATCAAAAAGTGGATCAAGTGTTTTTATCAGAATATATCCTCTTGTGTTATTCAAAATGGTATACTCTCCCAATATTTTAACCCTCAAAGAGGCTGTAGACAAGGAGACCCAGTATCTCCATACTTATTTATTCTTTGCGCAGACATTTTAGGTATTCTAATCCGAAATAATAGAGATATTAAAGGAATTGAGATTGACGGAGAAGAATATAAGATATCACAATATGCTGATGATACATCCTTGATATCAGATGGGTCAGCATCATCTCTAGATGGTATACTACAAACATTAGACTATTTTGCAGAAATATCAGGCCTAAAAATTAATTTCAGTAAAACAAAACTGATTTGGATAGGTAGCAAAAAATTCTCAAAAAATGTTTATCACCACACAAGATGGAAATTTAATTGGGAAGAAACAACGTTCGATTTACTTGGAATAAAGTTTTCAGTTAACTTAGATGAAATGATGGATCTAAATTATAACAACAAGATGGAACAAATAGTAAAGTTAATAAAACAGTGGAAAAATAGAAACGCTTACCCCTCTTGGAAAACTATCAATCATTAAAACCCTTTTTATTCCAAAGATGAATCCTTTGATACTAACTTTACCAAATCCCCCAACCCACTATATAACAAATTTTGAGATTAACCTGTATGAATTTTTGTGGGATGGTAAACTAAACAAAATTAAAAAAGCCGCAGTTACACAAGATTATAAAGATGGCGGTCTAGAGATGATAGAATATTCAGATTTTATAATTGCTCTCAAGTCTAGTTGGACAAGACGACTAATATCATCCACGGATTCAAAATGGAAGAAATTATTTGAATCTGATTTAAATGTTACTATATCAGAACTTATGAATTTCGGAATACACTTTGTCAAAATTCTAAAAGATAGAACAAAAAATAAATTCTGGAAGGATGTCCTTCAAAGTTGGATACTGGTTTATAAAGCAAATATTTCAAAACAAAGTAAAAACATATCAAATGACCACTTATGGTATAGTCCGGATATAACAATTGATAAAGAAACACTCTTTTTTAAAAATTGTTTTGATAATGGGATAAGATACATTAGTGACATATGTAATGCAGATGGTAGTTACCTTCCTTTTCACGATTTTAATGCTTTTTACAATACAAAATTAAATTTTCTTCAATATTCAGGTCTTATTTCAGCAATCAGAAGTTATCAAAAGAGGGATGGCAGATATATAAGAAAAGATTATAATCTAAGATACCCAAATACAGTAATAATTTTTATGAACTCAAACAAGGGCTGTAAGGAAATGTATAATGCACTTATCTCAAAAAAGAAGGAATTGCCCACATCTGAAAAAAAATGGGAAGAAAAGGGATGCTGCAATACAAGAAAAGAATGGAATCTTATTTATAATTTGCCATTTAAATGTACTCAAGAAACTAGGTTACAATGGCTTCAAACCCAGTTACTTCACAAAATTTCTGCAACAAATAACACTGGCTTGATGATTTACAGTTAAACGTGAATTTTGATAATAAATCTATTCTGTTTGGTAAATATCTGAACAGTGATATACATCGCTTTGAAAATCTATTAATCTTGGTAGTAAAACAATATATATATGCCTGTAAATTTAGTTTCTCTAAACAATTAAACGTAGAGGTACTGAAACATACCATTATTAACAGACTTTATGTTGAAAAATATATTCTTCTAAAAAACTGCAAATACGAAGAGTATAATAACTATTGGTCAAACATCTTCCAAAAGCTAGAATCATAGATAATTGCTTTCATCTGCTTTCTATTGTTGTACCTCTCCCCTACCCCCTGCTTTATTTTTTTATTTCTCTATTTTTTCCCTCCTCCCTATGGGTGATTTCAACAAAATCATATGCTGGTAAATCCTGATTTATGGAAACACACTTTGTTATATATGCATGTGTATTATGTTTGTGTCTATGCCAATGTACATGTCATACATGCATGTATTTCAGTCTGTACAAGAATACAAGTGCAAGATTAATTTGTAGTAAGTCAGTGAATTTTTCTTTTTAGGCGTATAGATAAATCACCCAATTTCTACCCCTCCCTCATCCCCTCGCCCCCAATATATACCCCCCAAAAATAACAACTTTCATGACAATACTAAAAATATATTGGTGATAATGTACATTTGTGTATATACATCTGTATAATCATATTATATTAGAGAAATGTATTACCAAAATTTATTATACCAGTAAGTGTTATATGTATTATATCACTTGTATCTGCTCTTTCTTTTGTGAAAGTTGTATTCAAATAAAAAAAAAAAAAAAGTATATACATGTAGATATAAATATCCCACGTGACCAACATGGAGTAGTCGAGATTTTGGTCGCTCCGCATTTTATGTAGATTTATTTGATAAAAAGAATGGATCACACCAGGATTTCATTTAAAAGGTAACAAACACAACACGTTACTGATATTTATGCATTTTGTGCATTGAAAATGTCAATTTACAAACAACATGCAGTTAGAAAGCCTTTTTGCGACCAGTAAGTTCAGCTCAAGGGTTATGGACTAAGGAGTAAGGACCGTCATTCGTTTACTCGTATTTACCCACATGCGTGTGCAAAACTTTATGTGCTTATACCTTTATGTGTCTTTAAGTGTCCGTGTGAAGAGCGATTTATATTAAATCAACAATGAGTGGAAGAGGTAAATCGTTCAACGGTAACAGGGGCAACCGATCATACAGATCAAGTAAACAGCCTTAAGCCAGTATTCATTCCACACCCATATCCAACTCATCTGACAAACCAAAATCACTTAAAAGGTTCAGACCAAATTCTGACTCTGAAGATCTAAGTAACATACTTGATAATTTGTCAAACAATAAGGAGCTTCTTAAACATGCCACCAGCATTATCCTCGACAAACCAGCAATCAAAAACTGTATTCTTGACGAACTCTCTACTGAAGTTCAAGAACTCAAGTTTAAAACTATCAATCTCGAGAATCGTATTGATGAGCTCGAACAGTACTCGAGAAAGGCATGTCTCAAATTCAGGTATACCGGAAAATGTAAACGAAAATACAGACGACCTTGTGATTAACACAATTAACTCATTCGTCCTGCCACCTGATGCCAGAAAACTGGACAAATACGCAATAAGCACTTCCCACAGACTCGGTCCTCCGAACAAGGAAAAACCACGCGACATCATCGTTCGTTTTGTTAGATATCGAGACAAAGCCGTGGTTTATGCTAAGATGACCGATCGAATGACTGCGTTAAATCCTAAAAAAAACTAAATGTGTCTCAGAAATGTGAAATTAACAAATTTGTGTCTTCTACACCTATCTGTGTGATTCTACGATCGACAACTCACTTAACGAATTGCGGAACTGTGAACGAAGTGTATATATTCTTGTTTACACTATGTTGTACTACTTTTTTCTCATCGTCATGCTATATTTAGCATTGTACTGGTCAGTAGGAACCGTCCAGTACACTTTTTGTTTTCTCCTTTCTGAGGAGCAATCAATCAATCCAGTCTTTTGTACATTTATTTTCGGTGTTATTGGTTTTTCATTACACTATCTGTTTTATATAACTCATATTTTTTTCATTTTCTTTCATATTTACTACATTCTAACGCAATATGTTTATGCGTTATTTAACTACCTTTGTATATTGTTATTTACCTTTTGTTTTGTCATTGTGCACATACATTTTTTATGCTATTACTTTCACCCCTACGTTTTGTTTGTCTCTTTTGTTGAACAATATTTTGTCAATTGTCATATTGAGGTATCGTCATTTTCATTTGAATACCTTCATTCAGCTGTAAGTTTACTACTAGTGGTGTATCTTCCGGGTTTTGGTCTTATTCATTACCCATATACGACACATTATACAGATTGCAGCCATCTTTTCCCCCTATTGTTATCAAACAGTTAATCATTGACAATGGGTAATTCATTAGAACAATACCGTGCTGCAATCGGTAACTTTTATTTTTCATGCAGATGTGTATGCAGAAGTGTTCTGGTCAATTTTTTTGGTTTCTCATTTTTTTTCTAAGATCTTTACGTTTCCAAGTATTGGTCTTTATGCATTATCTATGAAATACTTCAGCCGTCACATTTCCTTCACTATATGTCGGTTTTTTAAAGTAATTGTTTGTTTATTCAATTCAGTCATTTCGATTGATTTATGTTGATAGGATTTAGCACTATCTATAACATAAGCAAGAGAACCAAATTCATTTAATACATTTTATTTTCTGCCACCCGGTAATTTCAGATTTTACAACATGATAACGTTTCACATTGAAATGCAAAAAAAAATAATTTACATTTATAGCTTTTGTTAAGGTTAAGTAATATTTATTTGACTTTAAAGACAGCGGGAACATCATCTTCTTCAGAAAATGGTAAGAGTGGTTTCTGTCTTCTAACTAGGCTCTACAACATGAATAGAGACCAAACCAGTTGGTAATGTGGAAATAAAGGAAAAAGAAGTTAAATGTTATGTAAAAGTGGAGAGAAGAACAGGAAAGAATAGAGCAAACACTCAATGAGAAGAAACGAAACTAGTACATGTAAAATTCACTTGGTGAAGAAAAAACATGAAATTCTAGAACTAACCTTTGTTTAAGAAAATCAGCGCATTAAAGGAAGACAGTACAGACATGTTGATACAACAAGAGGCCCATGGGCCACATCGCTCACCTGAGCAACAATGGCGAACTACATTGACTTAACATACGTTACGGTCAGACGCGACCTATCTTTCATTATTTTCTATTTTTTCCTATCTCCACAATGTGAAGATTTCCACCAAGTAATCCATAATTATATTTTTCTGTTATATGATACTTTTTAATTTAGATATAGAGTGTTCAATTGAAAATATATACTATGACTTTATTTATAAGCATTCAAATGGATTTTGCATGCTATTTTAAGGAAAATTCTAAATATTATAGCTCTAAAAATAGCCTGGTAATAAACCTTGAATTTTTGGGAATTAACAGGTTTAAATGTTAATAAATAAGGAATAATTTATCAAGGAAAATTATATAAAATTGAGGAACGTCTCGTGTGTCCTTAAATAATTAAGAACAGTAAAATTTAATATTTAGCAAAGTTAAGTACCATGATAATTTTCTGACATAAAACTCAATATTCTATAAAGGGGTAGGGGTGAAAATATATTGTGATATATTAATTATATATAACACCGGTATATTATTTCCTATAGTTTTTGCACATATGTGAACAGTATTAGCTCATTTAAGATAAAAAAAATCATACATTTCCTAAGACGTATATCAGTTAAAAAATCAGCACCCATTGTGGGCCTACCTTATTGTGTGTAATCATAATTTGAACATTTTGAATCCACATAATTAAAGGATGCCAACATTTTATTTCATTAATATGTTGTCTTAGAGGCCATGCAATGCATATTTATTTTATATGATGAAAATACTGGAAAAGGTAGTTACCATTTACCTGCAATATTTCTTGTTTGGTATATTGGTATTTATGAAAAAAAATATCGAACTTAAATTAGTGTAATTTTCCAATTCCACATCTAAGTGAATATTTTTAGTGTGTTTATTTAAGATGCCAAGCTCTATGAATATACCATGCAGATGAGATACATTTCATTTTCACAGCTGATATCTCATATGTGAAAGTTAACAAAGACTGACAGACAGAGAATCGCCAGCTAGTCTGGAAGGCAGTGGCAAAAGTTGCTAAGGCTACAGTAAAAAACTTAATTGGTCTTCCCTTAAATAATTGTTTACCTGATGTAAACTTGTGTGACGTTTTATATCCTTACTCACTTGATCGATGAAAACATTTGACTGGAAAATGTTGTCACATGATGTGTTAAAAAGCTATATAATTTAATGTATTGTCAGGCATACATATTCCCCTTTAGTATCATCATCATATCTCTACCTCTCTCTTTCTTTCTCTCTCTCCCAAAACTTGCGTATATACTTTGCTATGTGATGTCGCCGATAAGTTTTAAGGCATCTCTCTCTCTCTCTCTCTCTCTCTCTCTCTCTCTCTCTCTCTCTCTCTCTAAACGTCTGAATATCATTTAATGAAACAAATTAGAAACGTTAAAAGGTATAGGAATGTACATCACTTATTTACACAATTATATAATTTTTGCAAATTTCGGATAATCGGCTTAAAAATTTACAGCGGCAATCTGAAACATACAGGTAGTTATATTTTATGGTTCAAAAATTTATTTCAATGAATTTATTTTCACTTTTATGTAGTCAAAAATGATATAAGTTTTGTTTAAATTCCGTTTCGTTTCGTTTCTATTTTTGGTTTTGTTTCGTTTGATTTCGTTTCGTTTCGATTGGTTTAGTTTCGTTTCGTTTCGTTTCGATTTCGTTTCGCACTTTACAGGCGCCCAAGTGGATAATACAGACCACGTTTGTGTGGAATCTGTCTTTTCTTTAAAAAAAAACGAGTTTAGCAATTAATATACATACGGAACACTTGAAATAACAATTGAGGAATTAATAAAGCTTATAGGTTGTCCAAACTTTTAATGGATATCGTTTGAAATTCAATGTTTGGTTTTTGGATTCTGTGTTTATTATATAAATTTATTACTGATTTATGTAAACTGTTTTTATTTCTGATACTTTATTTGATTAATGAATAATTATTTTGACTTTATTGTTAAAAAAATTTAAATTGCCATGATGCCTGCGTAAAGCATGTTGTCTCCAAATAAGTCATTTCGTATGTGTATCTGCGAGAATAGATGAGCATTACTGTTGTTTCAAAAGATAATGTTTGTCTTTTTTAGTAGATGAGAAATAAATAATGAGGCAAAGATTAAAAGAAATAAAAGGCGAAGTTTGTAATAAAAAAAATTAATCATGAATATACATGTACTTGCCAAAAAGTGTTGCATATTGGAACCTGGAACAGACCGCCATGAACGTGTCATGAACGTGTCAGATTTGATAGTAGAAGTAACATGTTGCCTTCTGAATCGTACTTAATTATTCACAAAAATTACTTCATTTTGTTTTTAATGAAAGATGCGTTAAAATGATGTATGGAGTCTGATTCCTAAAAACATCCCCAACTGCCGCTGAATCAAAGTATTTTGGATCAACTATTGGAAAGCTTGCTTAAACTGATTCATTATAAGCTAGAAAATTATGGAGGTCATCTGTAGTGATGTGACGTTTAAGTATGACGACTGGGCGTATTAAAACTATATGTCACTTCAACCAGACGAGATAGAAGTGAGGTTTAAATGCGAAAACTTTAGATTTTTATTTAATGAAAAATTACAATAAAAAACTGTCAACCATCTCAAAAATCCATAAAGCGAAAACAAATTCAGAGCAGAGCAACACGGACCTCTAAAAAGATAGAGGTTCGATCAGGTGCCTAGGAGGAGTGGGCTTCCTCTGCTGACCGGTCACACCCGCCGTGTGCTCTTTGTCGTAATCGGGAAAAAGGGAAAATTCTGTAGACAATTAGGTGATTAATAATGGTCTAACAATTGGTATGAAAAACGTCAGTCAGCATGCGACCCAGTGGAAGATTATATTTGCTGACAAGGTCGTTGTATCGACCATAGAACTTACGAAAAGATGACTTCAAACTAGACTGTTGATAGTCCTGTTTTATCAACTTGTTTGTCAACAGCTTGCCTCGCCATAGAAACTGTTAATACGAAGAACATGCCCTTGCGTATCAAATTAACTTAAAGACAAAAACACCATATACAGGTGATGAAGGTATATTGCTACATAAGTATAGTACGGAAAGTTGATTATAGAAAAAAATGAAGTCATCACGCTTATCATAAAGTTTTGTTGTTACCATCAATATTCATTTCCAGTAAAATATCCAAATATGAAACAGATGACTCAGACTCTGTGGTATCTTTTATTTCAAGTTCACTGGGATATATTGAGTCGACGTAGGTATGAAAGTACCAATTGTTGATTGATAATACGTCGTCGATATAACTAAATGTTGAGTTGAGGGCCGAACTAGTGATTTTTTTTTTACACGTACAAGTTTTTGAGTGAAGTTTTGAAGTGAGCGAATAATGTTTAAACCTTCAACGACTTATAAATCAAAATATGCATATCGAATAATTACTAAATGGAACTCTCCTGCCAAGATACTCAGTAAAAGGGAAGTTAGAATACGATTATTATTATTTTTTATAATACTAGATAATATCCCGCACAAGCGCGGGAATTAACACTTGAAACATTTTAAAATATGACACTGTTACAATGCTTCATTTATATGGCATCTATTCTTTTTGTTGCAGCTGACTGCATGGGAAAAAACTGCAAACTTTTCCATTTTATTTCAAACCATTGAGTGGCTGTACAGTGCATCGTTTCTCTTTTCTAAATCTTGTTCTTTATGTCTTTAAACCAAATTTCATTATAAGTATTATCACTGTCTCAAAAAAGAATTTCCGATAAAAGACTGTAACCTTACCCGACCCGATTCAAATTCCTCGTTATATACACATGCATCATCTATTTATACAGACGAAGAGTCGTTAATACGATTTGTTTATGTTTCATAAATTAATGTACTAGTATATGGTTTACTACTAATCTGCAGTGGTATAAAAATATTTTAAATCTAAAAACGCTAAATAAGTATAAATATCTTAAACTAAAGTTGTCAGATCCAAGATAACTGCCCGATTATTACCTCGCCCTACACTTTCCGCTATGACTTTGATTAGTCAACCCGCGTTCTTGGTTACCCCGTTCTGGAAAGTTCTATCCATGTGCATTCAAGAAACGAATTGGCTCATCTTATTTTCTTTGTCGTATCTTAATTTCTTTGTATACCCTAAATAGGTCCAGTAAATATACTTTTTACGTAATCATTCAATATTATTTAATTGCAAACATATATGTTGATGCAAATACCCATTGACTTGGATTCGCCAAAGCGTGTCCACTACCTTACTCTAATTTTTGTGATCGGCTTCGAACGGTGATCACAGTTGTGTCCATATGAGGCATCCGGCAAATTTAACTATTTGCGCACGCATTGCGCCTTGCACTATTTTACTAGGCAATGGCAACCTTATTTAAATCTATACGTTACTCTTATCATTTTACCCTGAAAATAAAACATTTATAGGGTTACATACATAAATATTCAAATTACGTTTTTTTCACATATGCGTAAATTTTAGTCGGAAGTATGATTCGCCTACTAAGTTTAAAGATCATTCATGCCTTGCCATTTCGGAAATCATTAAAACGGTGTTATATATATTTTACTGCATGTAGCGTATATTATATTGACAGAGTTGACCAATGGTATTTCATGCCGATCATTCCTTTAAAAGGACTACTTGTTGTTATTTCGAGCTGGTTTATCGAATATGAAAGTAGGTTTTTAATTTATTTCTCAATAAATACTTATTATGTAAAATTCAAGTATAGCTTACGGACATCAACTCACATGTGATAAAATACTAAAGGTGTAAGCAATTACTATGGTACATACATTTCGTAGTTTATTGGCAACATGTCTTAATTCATAAGTATAGATGTGAACGGATTTTGTTTGTGCAAAGACAGAAATGTCGAGATAGGCATATTTATGATAATTTCATCCGGATTACCTGATTTACCCCATTCCTTCCTTGGTTACAGCACAGTATACATTTGACTGAGCAGGAAGGGTTACAGCAGACGTAGAAACAGGACGGATCGTCACAGGTCACGTGGGTCAGGTAGACGACAACAATCAACAACAGAACCAATTTCATTTTGCTACCTGTTCTAAAATGTCGAAAAATTAAATAAAATAATGGTATTTGAATATGGCCATTTGAGTTTGCAGCGTGCATATGTTGGCAATTTGAGTTTGCAGCGTGCATACGTGTATGTTGGGGGAAATTAACACGCAGATTGACAATATTCCGTATGCGGCGCTTAAGCAATTTTACACAGCGCTTCGTTGGGTATGACGTTGTATTAACACGCGAAAGCGTGTTGTGCTAAGTTGTAGTATGGCGTCCGGACAGAACCATTTGCAATATTGTAAAAAGCAGCTGAAGTCGTCCTAATAACACACTTGACACTTTCATACTCGACGTCGCACTTTAACATAAAAACACCGTCCTTCTACGTTAACACACCGCACCACACGTCGCCATACTAACAACTTTCCTAAACCTGGCAAAACCTGTCATTACGTTAACACACATTCACCTAACGTGCCACCGCGCCGTCACGCCATCACAATATTCTTTATGCAACGCACCATTGCGTTTACACTACTTCATATAACATGTTGTCGAACGCGTTAACACAAATTCACACAACGTATGGTCGCCTGTAAAACTGTTGTGTTACCATATTAATGTAGAACACTAACCTTTGAAGTACTTACGTTATCACAAACAGAACTTCCACAAAACACATCGTTCCCCTTACACAAGTTTGCCAAAGATCATCGTCGCTCTAACTCAACTTGGCCCACAAATTGCATACCAATGCGCTTACGGAGCTTCGCAAAACACAGGGTTGCGCCAACACAGGTTTGCACCACACAGTGTCGCTCTAACGCAACACGCCGTCATGTTAGCAACTTTTGACAGGCGCACGCCAGGTTGGGTAGCGTGAAAGAGCTTTTTGTGAAGTTTCGTTAGCGCGACGAGACATTTTCGCGATCGTTAATACATTTTAAAGATTCAGCATATGGCCCGATCCGCGATCAACATATTTATAGGAATGTTCTTATTGTTCTTTCCTAGCTTTTTGTTTTGGACACAAACATTCTTGAAACGAGATTGTTTTTGTTATAATATTCAATAATAAATATTTAAGGTCTTCCGTTTCCAACGGAAGACCTTATAGTTTTCGTACTGTTTCTTATTATTAAGGTCTTCCGTTTCCAACGGAAGACCTTATTGTTTTCGTTCGGTTTCTTTTTCCCTATTATTATTATTAAGGTCTTCCGTTTCCAACGGAAGACCTTATTGTTTTTCTTAGGTTTCTTTTTCCCTATTATTAAGGTCTTCCGTTTCCAACGGAAGACCTTCTTGTTATTCTTCGGTTTCTTTTTCCCTATTATTAAGGTCTTCCGTTTCCAACGGAAGACCTTCTTGTTATTCTTCGGTTTCTTTTTCCCTATTATTAGGGTCTTCCGTTTCCAACGGAAGACCCTCTTGTTATTCTATTGTTTCTTTTTAGGGTCTTCCGTTTCCAACGGAAGACCCTTTTGTTTTTCTACGGTTTCTTTTTTTTCTTATTCTTATTATTATTATTCTTTTTATTTTTTTTCCAACTCAAATATTTCCAAAACGCTTGCATCGATTGTTTTGAAATTTACAGGTTCAATGTGTATCTTAAAGATCTCTATGATATGAAAAAATTATTTGATGACGTCATCAATTTCGTCAGATAATGACGTTTTTCACGTTTTAAAAAGTGATTTTGTCCGGAGCTTTTCTTATTTTTGATTTAAGATAAAGCTATGAGATTTACAGAGAAGGTAGAACTATCGTTTTGTTTATGACATAAGGCTGGAAACTCAATTCGGACACTTCCGGTCGAAACCGGAAGCAAAACCAATTTTTTTGAATTTTCATGTTTTTCAATTTTAAAAATTTTACGTGCGTATCTTACAGAAATGTTCATGCTGAGTTCAAAACTGAAATCCGTTTTTGAATCGGACGATGCATTACAAAGATATCGGGGTTTAAAAATTGATTTTTCCGGAAATTTTGATTCCGTGTCCTTGGTTTAAAAAATAGCGTTATGCTCAAAGTGAAATTAACTCGTTCCAAAAATAATTGTTAAGTCGTACTTGAACACATTCGGATTTTTTTTGTTAAGTCGTTCTTGAAATCAGAAAAGTTTTTGTTAAGTCGTACTTAAAATCATTCGGACTTTGTTAAGTCGTACCAGGAATAATTCGATTTTTTCATCTTTTTATTTTTGTTACTCTTGTTATTGGTTTAAGAGCTCTTCTTCTTACAGGAACTTCCAGCTTTACTTGCGACATTAACGGAAGACCCACTCGTTGCTTTGCAACGAGCTTTGCTCTAGTTATTAAGGTCTTCCGTTTCCAACGGAAGACCTTATTGTTATTGCTTTGTTTCTTTTTCCCTTTTCTTCTTCTTATTATTATTATTTTTTTTCTTCCTATTTTTGTGCACGCGATTTCTCAGAAACGGCTCGGCCGATCTCAATGAAAGTTTCAGATATGATAGATATTGGTCTGAACCTGATTAAATTTTTTTTGCATTGATGACGTCACATCCGTTTTTGAGATTTTGAGATTTTTCTAATTTTTATATGGGTATTTTGTCTTCTGTCGTTCTCCTAAACTATAAGAGATATTGAGCTCAAATTTCTACGGTTGGTAAAGGAAAGATTGAAGTTTTGCATGATTGTTGTTTTGTATGTTTAGCACTACTGGCGCCAAAGCTCGCTATGGCTCGAAAATTGACATTTAAAAAGCGTCGTGAATTTTTGTGCTTTTCTCTCTTTATCTCTTTTCTGGAAAATATTTTGTTAAAACATGTAATGTAAAAAAAGTTTATTTTTACAAGAACTTTCTGCTGATATCAAGAAAAAGGGGCTGGCCCCTCAAATTAGGGACCTAGAAGGCTCTAAAGTCTTTTACCTATAACTCTTTACCGAGAGATATTTTGTAATAAATTATAGAAGCAAATATGTTTATCTTATAATTATGAAGCCAAGCAGTATAACGATTTTCTCATATGTTACGTAATTAGGGGTTTTTAGGGGTCAAAAGTCCAAAACTTTGATCACCTATATCTCAAAAAGGAAAAATATTTTGAAATGCAGTATAAAAGAAAAGATGCTCAAAATGATGTACTTAACAACATGCAACCTAAAAAATTTGGTTCAGCGGCCCCAAAAAGGAGATAAGGGACCGGCCCCTAAAACATTCTGTCTCAGATATCTCAAGAATGGTAACGAATTTCTGAACAGTTGTTGAACAAAATGTCTTTATAATCAAATGACCTTTCATTTGATACCAAGAAAAAAGGGCTGGCCCCTAATATAAGGGACCTAAAGGGCTCTAAAGTCTTTTACCCATTACTCTTTACCGAGGGATATTTTGTTATAGATTATAGAAGCAAATATGTTAATCTCACAGTTATGTATTCAAGCAATATAATGAATTTATGATGTGTTACGTAATTAAAGGTTTTTAGGGGCCAAAAGTCCAAAATTTCGATCACCCATATCTCAGAAAGGAAAAATATTTTGTAATGCAGTACAGAAGAAAAGTTGTTCAAAATGATGTTCTTAACAAAATGCAACCGTCAAAATTTCGTTAAACGCCCCCTAAATGGAGATAAGGGACCGGCCCCTAAAACCTTCTTTCTCATATATCTCTAGAACGGTGACGAATTTCTAAGCACTTGTTGAACAAAATTTGTGTAGAATTAAATGACCTTTTATTTGATATCAGGAAAAAGGGGCTGGCCCCTTAAATTAGGGGACCAAAGGGCTCTAAAGTCTTTAATCTGTAGCTCTTTACTGAGAGATATTTTGTGAAATGTTATAGAAGCAAATGTGTTTATCTTATAGTTATGTATTCAAGCAATATAATGATTTTATCATGTGTTACGTAATTAAGGGTTTTTAGGGGCCAAAACCCCAAAATTTTGATCACCCATATCTCAGAAAGGAAATATATTTTGTAATGCAATACAGAAGAAAAGTTGTTCAAAATGATGTTCTCAACAAAATGCAACCTTCAAAATTTCGTTAAATGGCCCCTATAGGGAGATAGGGGATCGGCCCCTAAAACCTAAAAACGAATTTCTAAACACTTGTTGAAAAAAATGTGTTCAGAATTAAATGTCCTTCATTTGAATCCAAGAAAAAGGGACCTGCCCCTTAAATTAGTGGATCAAAGAGTTCTAAAATCTTTTATCTATAGCCCTTTAATGAGAGCCATTTTGTGAAAGGTTATTAAAGTTAGATTAGGTATAATACGTTTATATATCCTAACAATATAATGATTTCCTCTTGCGTTACCCAATCAGGGTTTTTAGGGACCAGAGGTAAACAAGTTTGGTCTTTGCTATCTTAATTGAAAGAAACGCAAGTATTTAAAAAAGCAAGAGAACTTATAAAAAGCAATACAATAAAGCATAAGTTCTCCACTCCTTTTTCCAAAACATGTTTTGTTGTCGAAAATCAAAGTCGATGATGTCATATTTCATTCTAAAAATCGCACGGAAGACCTCCTCGTTGCTCGCAACGAGATCGTGTCTAGTTATTATTATTATTCTTTTTCTTTTCTTCTGACTCCTTTTTTGCCTCATAACTCAAAAGGTTTTAAACCGATTTTGATGAAATTTTCAGAGATTTTTGCAAGTTGGCGTCCCTCAAAAATGATAAAGTTTTAAAGAGAACATCACATCCGTTTTGACGTGACGTCATTTTTAAAAATTTCAAAAAGTCATTTTGTCCCGGACTTTTCTCAAAAACGCTTTAAGATAGAGGCTTGAAATTTTGAATGGTTATGATTTGGTCAATTTACATCTGTAATAAGGCTCGAAATGAAAATCTGTCACTTCCGGTCGAAACCGGAAGTGAAACAAATTTTTCGAAAAAATGAATTTTCTGATCAAATCAAAAAAGAATATGTGTTTTGTACAGCTTATTAAGCTGACTCTAACACTGAAAGCCGTTTTAAAATCGGACGATGCATTACAGAGATATCGGGGTTTAAAAATTGATTTTTCCGGAAATTTTGTTTCCGCGTCCTTGGTTTAAAAAATAGCGTAATGTTAATAGTAAAATTAACTCGTACCAAAAATAATTGTTAAGTCGTACTTAAACACATTCGGATTTTTTTGTTAAGTTGTTCTTAAAATCATGAAGGTTTTTGTTAAGTCGTACTAAAAATCATTCGGATTTTGTTAAGTCGTACCAGGAATAATTCGATTTTTTCATCTTTTTATTTTATTTTCTCTTGTTATTGGTTTAAGAGCTCTGCTTCTTACAGGAACTTCCAGCTTTACTTCCGACATTAACGGGAGACCCACTCGTTGCTTTGCAACGAGCTTTGCTCTAGTTATTATAATTTTTTTTCTTCCTTTTTTTGTGCACGCGATTTCTCAGAAACGGCTCGGCCGATCTCAATCAAATTTTAGGATGTGATAGATAGTGGTCTAATCTTGATTGGAAATTTTTTGTATTGATGACGTCATATTCGTTTTTGAGATATTGAGATTTTTCTAATTTTTATATGGGTATTTTGTCTTCTGTTGTTCTCCTAAACTATAAGAGATATTAAGCTCAAATATTTACGGTAGGTAAAGGAAAGATTGAAGTTTTGCATGATTGTTGTTTTGTATGTTTAGCACTACTGGCGCCAAAGCTCGCTATGGCTCGAAAATTGACATTAAAAAAGCATCGTGAATTTTTGTGCTTTTCTCTCTTTATCTCTTTTCTGGAAAATATTTTGTTACAACATGTAATGTAAAAAAAATTTATATTTACAAGACCTTTCTGCGGATATCAAGAAAAAGGGGCTGGCCCCTCAAATAAGGGACCTAGAGGGCTCTAAAGTCTTTTACCCATAACTCTTTACCGAGGGATATTTTGTAATAAATTATATAAGCAAATATGTTTATCTTACAGATATGAAGCCGAGCAAAATAATGAATTTCTCATATGTTACGTGATTAGGGATTTTTAGGGGTCAGAAGTCCAAAACTTTGACCACCTATATCTCAAAACGGAAAACTATTTTGAAATGCAGTATAAAAGAAAAGATGCTCAAAATGATGAACTTAACACCATGCAACCTCAAAAATTTGGTTCAGTGGCCCCAATAAGGAGATAAGGGACCGGCCCCTAAAACATTCTTTCTCAGATATCTCAAGAATGGTAACGAATTTCTGAACACTTGTTGAACAAAATGTCTTTATAATCAAATGGCCTTTCATTTGATACCAAGAAAAAGGGGCTGGCCCCTAATATAAGGGACCTAAAGGGCTCTAAAGTCTTTTACCCATAACTCTTTACCGAGGGATATTTTGTTATAGATTATAGAAGCAAATATGTTAATCTCACAGTTATGTATTCAAGCAATATAATGAATTTATGATGTGTTACGTAATTAAGGGTTTTTAGGGGCCAAAAGTCCAAAATTTCGATCACCCATATCTCAGAAAGGAAAAATATTTTGTAATGCAGTACAGAAGAAAAGTTGTTCAAAATGATGTTCTTAACAAAATGCAACCGTCAAAATTTCGTTAAACGCCCCCTAAAAGGAGATAAGGGACCGGCCCCTAAAACCTTCTTTCTCATATATCTCTAGAACGGTAACGAATTTCTAAGCACTTGTTGAACAAAATTTGTGTAGAATTAAATGACTTTTTATTTGATATCAGGAAAAAGGGGCTGGCCCCTTAAATTAGGGGACCAAAGGGCTCTAAAGTCTTTAATCTGTAGCTCTTTACTGAGAGATATTTTGTGAAATGTTATAGAAGCAAATGTGTTTATCTTATAGTTATGTATTCAAGCAATGTAATGATTTTATCATGTGTTACGTAATTAAGGGATTTTAGGGGCCAAAACCCCAAAATTTTGATCACCCATATCTCAGAAAGGAAATATATTTTGTAATGCAATACAGAAGAAAAGTTGTTCAAAATGATGTTCTCAACAAAATGCAACCTTCAAAATTTCGTTAAACGGCCCCTATAGGCAGATAGGGGATCGGCCCCTAAAACCTTCTTTCTCATATATCTCCAGAACGGTAACGAATTTCTAAACACTTGTTGAAAAAATGTGTTCAGAATTAAATGTCCTTCATTTGAATCCAAGAAAAAGGGACCTGCCCCTTAAATTAGTGGATCAAAGAGCTCTAAAATCTTTTATCTATAGCCCTTTCATGAGAGCCATTTTGTGAAAGGTTATTAAAGTTAGATTAGGTATAATACGTTTATATATCCTAACAATATAATGATTTCCTCTTGCGTTACCCAATCAGGGTTTTTAGGGACCAGAGGTAAACAAGTTTGGTCTTTGCTATCTTAATTGAAAGAAACGCAAGTATTTAAAAAAGCAAGAGAACTTATAAAAAGCAATACAATAAAGCATAAGTTCTCCACTCCTTTTTCCAAAACATGTTTTGTTGTCGAAAATCAAAGTCGATGATGTCATATTTCATTCTAAAAATCGAACGGAAGACCTCCTCGTTGCTCGCAACGAGATCGTGTCTAGTTAAGGTCTTCCGTTTCCAACGGAAGACCTTATTGTTATTGCTTTGTTTCTTTTTCCCTATTATTAAGGTCTTCCGTTTCCAACGGAAGACCTTATTGTTATTCTTCGGTTTCTTTTTCCCTATTATTATTATTATTTTAATTTTTTTTCTTACAAATTTTGTGCACGCGATTTCTAAAAAACGGCTCGACCGATTTTCATGAAACTTTTAGAACTGATCGATAATGATCTAAACCTTATAGGTTTTTGATTTTATTGATGACGTCACTTCCGTTTATGAGAAATTGACGTTTTAGCAATTTTTAGAGGGGTCACTTGTCCCTCTACGTTCTCCTAAACTATAAAAGATATCGAGTTCAAACTTTCAGGGATAGTAGACAAAAGATTGTAGATTTGTAATTTTATTTTGATTTTGATCTGTCTTGAATGGCGCCGAAGCTCGCCTGGACCCGAAAATTGAGATGAAAAAAAGTCGTGATTTTTTCTGGTTTTCTTTAATTATCTTTTTTCTGAAAAATATTTTGTTAAGACATGTAATGTAAAAAAAAATTTCTATTTGCAAGACCTTTTCTTTGAAATCAAGAAAAAGGGGCTGACCCCTCAAATTAGGGGACTAAAGGGCTCTAAAGTCTTTAATCTGTAGCCCTTTACTGAGAGATATTTTGTGATAGGTTATAGAAGCAAATATGTTTATCTAACAGTTATGTATCCAAGCAATGTAATGATTTTGTCATGTATTACGTAATTAAGGGTTTTTTGGGGCCAAAAGTCCAAATGTTCGATCACCCATATCTCAGAAAGGAAAAATATTTTGTAATGCAATACAGAAGAAAAGTTGTTCAAATTAATGTTTTTAACAATATGCAACCTTCAAAATTATGTTAAACGGCCCCTTTAGGGAGATAAGGGATCGGCCCCTAAAACCTTCTTTCTCATATATCTCCAGAATGGTAACGAATTTCTAAACACTTGTTGAACAAAATTTATAAGAATTAAATAACCTTTCATTTAATATCAAGAAAAAGGGGCTGGCCCCTCAAATTAGGGGACCAAAGGGCTCTAAAGTCTTTATTCTGTAGCCCTTTACTGAGAGATATTTTGTGAAATGTTATAGAAGCAAATGTGTTTATCCTACTGTTATGTATTCAAGCAATGTAATGATTTTGTCATGTATTACGTAATTAAGGGTTTTTAGGGGCCAAAATTCCAAAATTTCGATCACCCATATCTCAGAAAGGAAAACTATTTTTAAATGCAATACAGAAGAAAAGTTGTTCAAATTAATGTTTTAAACAATATGCAACCTTCAAAATTTTGTTAAACGGCCCTTATAAGGAGATAAAGGATCGGCCCCTACAACCCTTTTTCTCATATATCTCCAGAATGGTAACGAATTTCTAAACACTTGTTGAACAATATTTGTTTAGAATTAAATGACCTTTTATTTAATATCAAGAACAAGGGGCTGGCCCCTCAAATAATGGGTCCAAAGGGCTCTAAAGTCTTTAATCTGTAGTTTTTTACTGAGAGATATTCTATGATAGGTTATAGAAGCAAATATGTTTATCTCACAGTTATGTATTTAAACAATGTAATGAATTTGTCATGTATTACGTAATTAAAGGTTTTTAGGGGCCAAAAGTCCAAAATTTCAATCACCCATATCTCAGAAAGGAAAAATATTTTGTAATGCAATACAGAAGAAAAGTTGTTCAAATTAATGTTTTTAACAATATGCAACCTTCAAAATTTTGTTAAACGCCCCCTATAAGGAGATAAAGGATCGGCCCCTAAAACCCTCTTTCTTATATTTCTCCAGAACGGTAACGAATTTTTAAACACTTGTTGACAAAATGTTTTCAGAATTAAATGTCCTTTCATTTGATTTCAAGAAAAAGGGGCTGGCACCTGAAATTAAGGGATCAAAAGGCTTTAAAAATTTTCATCTATAGCCCTTTAATGAGAGCCATTTTGTGAAAGGTTATTAATGCTAGATTAGGTATAATACGTTTCTTTATCCCAACAATATAATGATTTTCTCTTGCGTTACCCAATTCAGGTTTTCAGGGACCAAAATGTAAGCAAAAGTAATCTTTTCAATCTTAATTGGAGGAAATGCAAGCATTTAAAAAAGCAATGTAATAGAACTTATAAAAAGCGATGCAATAAACCATTAGTACTTCATTCCTTTTTCCATATCATGATTTGTTGTCGAAAATCAAAGTCGATGATGTCATATTTTCTTCTAAAAATCGGAAGGAAGACCTCCTCGTTGCTCGCAACGAGATCGTATCTAGTTAAGGTCTTCCGTTTCCAACGGAAGACCTTATTGTTATTGCTTTGTTTCTTTTTCCCTTTTATTTTTTTTTTTTCTTACGCTTTTTTGTACAAGCGATTTTTTGAAAACGACTTGACCGATTTTCATGAAAATTTCTGATCTTGTAGATATTGATAAAAACCTTATATATAATTTTTTATTTTAATGACGTCATTTCCGTTCGGGAGATATTGACGTTTTAGTGATTTTTAGAGGGTCATTTTGTCCTGCTATCTCCTCCTAAACGAAAAAAGATATTGAATTTAAATTTTCAGGGATTGTAGACAAAAGATTGTAGATGTGTTTAAAGGCATTTGTGGTTGTCTGGCTTCAAAGGCGTTGAAGCTCGCCTGGACCCGAAAATCGAGTTTGAAAAAACAACGTAATTTTTAATGGTTTTCGTTCTTTATCTCCTTTCCTGAAAATATTTTACCATAACATATAGAGCAAAAAAAATTTATATTTACAGGATCTTCCGTTTGATAACAAGAAAAAGGGGCTGGTCCCTAAAATAAGGGGCCAAAAGGGCTCTAAAGTCTTTCTCACATAGCACTTTACTGAGAAATATTTTGTAATATGTTTAAGAAGCAAAAATGTTCATCTTTTACTAATAAAACTATACATTATAAATTTTTTATTATGCGTTATGTAATTAGGGGTTTTAAGGGGCCAAAAATCCAAAACTTCGATCGAATATATCTCAAAAAGGACAAATATTTTGAAAAGCAATATAGAATAAAAGATGCTTAGAATGATGTTTTAAACAATATTCAATCATAAAATTTTCGTTATCTGGCCCCAATAAGGAGATTAGGGGTCGGCCCCTAAAATGTCCTTTACCAGATAGCTCTTAAACGGCAAAGAATTTCTAAACACTTGTTCAACAAAATATGTTTGATATCAAAAGAACTTTCGTATGATGCCAAGAAAAAGGGGCTGGCCCTTCAATTTAGGGGCCAAAAGGGCTCTAAAGTCTTTCTTCTATAGCACTTTACTGAGAAATGTTTTGTAATATGTTGAAGAAGCAAAAATGTTTATCTTTCACTAATAAAACTATACATTATAATTATTTTATTATGCGTTACGTAATTAGGGGTTTTAAGGGGCCAAAAGTGCAAAATTTCGATCGAATATATCTCAAAAAGGACAAATATTTTGAAAAGCAATATAGAATAAAAGATGCTTAGAATGATGTTTTAAACAATATTCAATCATAAAAGTTTCGTTATCTGGCCCCAATAAGGAGATTAGGGGTCGGCCCCTTAAATATGATATCCCAGATAGATCAAAAACGGCAAAGAATTTCTAAACACTTGTTGTACAAAATATGTTTAATATCAAAAGAACTTTCGTATGATGCCAAGGAAAAGGGGCTGGCCCCTCAATTTAGGGGCCAAAAGGGTTCTAAAGTCTGTCTTCCATAGCACTTTACTGAGAAATATTTTGTCATATGTTTAAGAAGCAAAAATGTTCATCTTTTACTAATAAAACTATACATTATAAATTTTTTATTATGCGTTACGTAATTAGGGGTTTTAAGGGGCCAAAAGTCCAAAACTTCGATCGAATATATCTCAAAAAGGACAAATATTTTGGAAAGCAATATAGAATAAAAGATGTTTAGAATGATGTTTTAAACAATATTCAATCATAAAATTTTCGTTATCTGGCCCCAATAAGGAGATTAGGGGTCGGCCCCTAAAACGTCATATCCCAGATAGCTCAAAAACGGCAAAGAATTTCTAATTACTTGTTGAACAAAATATGTTTAATATCAAAAGAACTTTCGTATGATGCCAAGAAAAAGGGGCTGGCCCTTCAATTTAGGGACCAAAAGGGCTCTAAAGTCTTTCTTCCATAGCACTTTACTGAAAAATGTTTTGTTTTATGTTTAGGAAGCAAAAATGTTCATCTCACATTTATTTAACAACATATTATAATTATTTTATTATGTGTTCCGTATTAAGGGGTTTTAATGGGTTTTAAGGGGCCAGAAGTACCAAACTTTGATAACATACCTCAAACAGAACAAATATTTTAAAAAACATTATTTTGAAAATCAATATAGAATAAAATGCTGAGAATGATGTTCCTAATAAAATTCAACCATCATTTTTTTTTTGTTGCCCCAATAAGGAGATAAAGGGTCAAATATCAAAGTCAAGGTCATATAACCTTAAAAAAATCACACGGAAGACCTCCTCGTTGCTCGCAACGAGATCGTGTCTAGTTATTAAGGTCTTCCGTTGGAAACGGAAGACCTTACTGTTTTTGCTTTGTTTCTTTTCCTCTATTATTAAGGTCTTCCGTTGGAAACGGAAGACCTTATTGTTTTTGCTTTGTTTCTTTTCCTCTATTATTAAGGTCTTCCGTTGGAAACGGAAGACCTTATTGTTTTTGCTTTGTTTCTTTTCCTCTATTATTATTATTCTTTTTTTTTTCTCCCACGTTTTCTCGAAAACGCTTCAGTCGATTTTGATAAAACTTTCAGATCTTGTTTATGACAACATTTGTAAGAAAAGTACGTGGGATTTTTTTGGTCGTCACTTCCGGTCCCGAGATATTAAAGATTTTATGTTTTTGCTTGTTCACGAGTTTTCTCCAAAAGTATTTAAGATAGAACTTTCAAATTTTCAGAGATCGTAGAGAGTGAACGGCCGCAGTGTACTACGCATATCCGAACGTCTGCCGTCACTTCCGGTCGTCAGCGGAAGGAAATGAAAAACCTTAATTTTTCAATTTTTTGAACTTGAATTTTTTTTATGTTACTATTCGATAGAGACACTCTAAAAACCTCTGAATATGAAATCTGTTTTAAAATCGATCCATGCATTCTCGAGATTTTGGGCTCCAAAGTTCTGAAGCGAGAGTCCGCGTAGCTCAGTAGTTAGAGTGGTGGACTTGTGTCCAGGCGACCCGGGTTCAGTCCCCGAGTTCCGATTATTTGTTCTTGCTTAACTGTGTTTTGTTTAACGATTTTATCTTTATAATGATGGATTTGAATGTTTTCCGTTTTCTTTTTGTCATAAATAAAAATAATAGCGGCTTTTTTTTTCAGTACAAATATAGAGCTCTTTTCTGTCAACTGCTCGCTAAATTCGGACGATTGTCGCATTGCCGGCATCAAAGACATGCCGCCGAAGCACCCCTGCAGTTCGACCGCATTAGAGTTCACTGGATCGCTTTGCCGGCATCTAAGAAATGCCGCCATTTCAATGATTGTATACACACAACATTTAGCAATGCACCAACGTTTTTAGTATTTCACATGGCTTAAAAAGAAAGGTTGTTTTGTATTTATTCAAACATTTAGATACGTACATGTATGCATGTATACATGCGTTTATTGACAAATGTTGCGTTTATATTGAATTCCTGAACACTAAAATATCTCTCTCTCTCTCTCTCTCTCTCTCTCTCTCTCTCTCTCTCTCTCTCTAAAAGATCTACTACAGGTAACATGGAGTAATGAGGCTAGAGGCTAATGTACATTTGACGTCAAAAAAAGTAAAAGCGTATTTTTTACTAGTTACGGAATATTGTCTACGGATGTTATTTTTTGAAATTCACTGTTCAATGATTTAATAACAAATCTATTGACTGTCTGGGATTAAAAAAAAAACCGATTTTTATTATCAACTGAATGATTAACATTGGTCATTTAGACATAACACTTGGGTATCGTTTGGATTCGGGAAAATGGGGAATAAATAATCATACTATATTTCTAATGATGTAGGTTATTTTATTTGCTGATTTACCAGAATTTTTTATTATGCAGTTATTGTCGGCAAAGAAAAACTTGAGACAAAAAGAAATATAATACATATAAAAAAGCAGATAAAACAATTATAAATTTCTTTATCAAATCAGAGACGTAAATGTTATTTATGTCTCTGATCAAATCGATTTCTGATTAATCTCTCTCTCTCTCTCTCTCTCTCTCTCTCTCTCTCTCTCTCTCTCTCTCTCTCTCTCTCTCTCTCTCTCTCTCTCTCATCATACATATGTACTGTTTAGCATGTAAATGTTATGGCATTTTATATATTTTAATTCTGAAAACTTTAAAAGTAAAAAGTAAATCCATAAATTGCGTTTGAAGTAAGATTTTAAAAGATTATTGCAAATGTGTCTCGACTTGTTGCAATACTGCTGTTGTCATAGGCAAAATCCCATCGTGAGCTCTGGACCGGTAAATGTCCGAGTAAAAATAAACTGGCGACTTCGAGAGAATAATGCGTATATTTCCCCTATTGTAAGACCCATCAACTTAAAATTCGGCAGGAGTGTATCTCAGACATTACTTTTATGAAAAATACATGCACGTTGCGAGTGTTTTAAAGATTAATTGATTTTTTAGAATTTTGAAGCGAGCTGGTAGTTTTCTATCTGGGTCAGAGTTCGACCTCTTTCTTTATGTATGGTTTCATTGAAATTAATGTTGAAATGGGCTTGGCCCCTGTGCAGCCACGTAATATTTCTGTTGCATGTATATTTCTTTTTTTCCGTTTAGTCTGAATCTACAATAGCGTGTGAACTACTTATGAATGTTAGAACTGTGGAAATTACTGCATCAAATTTTTACCGAATAAATTTACGTGTTACTGATTTCGTTATTTCTACATTTATAAAGATTCTATCAATCCTGCTGAAATAAAACAGTCAAACATAATAGTAAATGACACGAACAAAAATTCTCAACACTGAAATACATGGGTAAAATGCATCAGTCATTGTTTTAGGACTTCCCCTAATAGTTGTTACACGAATCCGAGATCCACACCTCAAAATTCTATTTTCGATTTATTTACGACGAAAATCAAGCTCGGGTCTTTTCACCCCCCTCCAGACAAAAACACGCGTCAATATTTCAAATGACCTCGCACTGTTACCAAACCTAAATAGTCAGACATCTTACACTTTGTTTTTCATCTCATACAAAAACTCAGCTCTTCTCCCGGGCGAAAACGCCCCAAATTCAAACACAAATTCGGGAATTATTTCGCGTCAGCCATGTTTTGAGACACCTGCAAAGGCTGTGTGTTCTAATCTCGCCGGAGCCAAGATTTGTTCTTTCTCTCTATTTCTTTCTCTGTTTTTTATTTAATTTTCTAACTAAAATAAACAACATAAAAGGGTTGTTGGACTGTAGTACAAGTTGAAAAACACTCTTCAATTAAGATTTAGACAAATACAGTCTTTTATTATTAGGGTCTTCCGTCTTCAGCGGAAGACCCTTCTATTCTTATTGTTATTAGGGTCTTCCGTTTACAAAGGAAGGCCCTCTTTTTTTTCTTCGGTTTCTTTTTATTACAGGATATTAGACCTGTTATTAAGTCAATAGACCTCTTATTTAATATGAAATAAAATGGGACTGGTCCTTAAAATTAAGGATCCTACAGGTGTATAATCCTTCATCCATCGCTCTTTTAGATCACATCTGCATTTCCTGATATGTTTCGTTGATGAAGATAAAAGACAAGGTCATTTCCTGTTCTAAAAATCGGACGGAAGACCTCCTCGTTGCTCGCAACGAGATCGTGTCTTGTTATTAAGGTCTTCCGTTTCCAACGGAAGACCTTATTGTTTTCGTACTGTTTATTATTATTTTTTTTTCTCCAAATTTTGTGCACGCGATTTCTCGAAAACTACTCAACCGATCCGAACAATTTTTTCACAGATGATGGGAAATGATCTGAATTTTATATGTTTTTGAATTTATTGTCGTCGTCACTTCCGGTCCGGATTTACGGTCGATTTTGTAATTTTTACGACCAATTTTGTGCAGAGTTGATCTCAGAAACTATAAGAGATATGACTTTGAAATTTTCAGGATAGGTAGAGCATGGTTTGAAGTTGTGCACTATTTAGTTGTTTTGCACCAGTGGCGCTATTCCTTGGAGCTCGCTTAGGCACAAAAATGGGGTATAGATTTCGAATCAAAATTTCCATATGTTTTGATCAGTATCTTTTTATCAGTTGATATTTTGACAAGACATATAGAACAAAAGTAGTAGACAATCAAAAGTTCTATCCAATAAAATCAAGAAAAAGGGGCTAGCCCCTTTAATTAGGGACCAAGAGACTCGTAAATTCTATTACGAATAACTTGAAAACGATAAATATTTTGTTATGCATTATAAAAATCAAAGTTGTTGATCTCTACATTATCGGTTTGAAAGAGTCATCGTCAGGCCCATGTCTGACGTAATTAGGGTTTTTATTCTTTATCTTCAATTTTTTTTTTTTTTTTTTTTGGGGGGGGGGGGGGTAATTTTGAAATTGTATCGATATCTCATGGTATCATTTTATCTCAAAAAAAAAAATCAGACGGAAGACCTACTCGTTACTCGTAACGAGGTCGTATCTAGTTATTATTATTTTTTTTTCCAAATTTTGTGCACGCGATTTCTCGAAAACTATTCGACCGATTTTCAACATTTTTTCACAGATGATGAGTCATCATCTGAATTTTATATGTTTTTGAAATTTTTGTTGTCGTCACTTCCGGTACCGATTTATCGACCATTTTGTAGTTTTTTACGACCTATTTTGTGCAGAGCTGATCTCAGAAACTATCAAAGATATGACTATGAAATTTTCAGGATCGGTAGTCTATAGTCTGAAGTTGTGCACTATTATTTTGTTTTACGCCAGTGGCGCCATCTCTTGGAGCTCGCCTTGGCACGAAAATTGAGCACGAATTTTCATTCAAAATTTTCAAACGTTTTGATCTGTATCTTTTTATCAATTGATATTTTGTTAAGATATATATAACAAAAGTGGTAGATAATCAAAAGTTCTTTTCAACAAAATCAAGAAAAAGGGGCTGGCCCCTTTTTTTAGGGGCCAAGGCACTCGTTAACTCTATTACAAATAACTTTAAAACGATAAAGATTTTATAATGCATTATAGAAGCAAAGTTGTTGATCGTACCAATATCTATTTGCAAAAATCATTGCCACGCCCATTTATTACGTAATTAGGGATTTTTAGGGGCCAAAGTACTTAAACTTTGACAAAAAAAAACTAGAGAAGTATACATATTTTGTTAGACATCATAGAAGAGAAAATGTTTGAATAAATGATTTAAATTAATTCCACTTATCAAAACACGAATTTCTGTCCCCATTAAGGATCTAGAGGGCTGGCCCCTAAAATATTCAATCATTTGTATCTCAAAAATGATCAACAATTTTACATTGGTGTAAGAACAAAAATTGTTAGTATTCTTAAGACCTTTTCAAAGAAATCAAGAAAAAGGGGCTGGCCCCTTTTTTTTAGGGGCCAAGGCACTCGTTAACTCTATTACAAATAACTTAAAAACGATAAAGATTTTGTAATGCATTATAGAAGCAAACTTGTTGATCGTACCAATATCTATTTGAAAAAATCATTGCCACGCCCATTTATTACGTAATTAGGGATTTTTAGGGGCCAAAGTACTTAAACTTTACAAAAAATAACTAGAGAAGTATACATATTTTGATAGACATCAAAGAAGAGAAAATGTTTGATTAAATGATTTAAATTGATTCTACTTATCAAAGCACGAATTTCTGTCCCCATTAAGGATCTAGAGGGCTGGCCCCTAAAATATTTAATCATTTGTATCTCAAAAGTGATCATCAATTTTAGATGGATGTAAGAACAAAAAATGTTAGTATTCATCAGACCTTTCGTATAAAATCAAGAAAAAGGGGCTGGCCCCTTAAATTAGGGGCCAATAGACTCCTTAACTCTATTACTCATACGTTAAAAATGATCAAGATTTTGTAATGCATTATAAAAACAAAGTTGTTGATCGCAGCAATATCAGTCTGTAAAACTCATTTCCAAACCCATTGATGACGTAATTAGAGATATTAAGGATATTGACAATCGTATACATTATCTAAAAGGAGGTGGTTGAGGGAGAATTCTGAAATTTCATTGATATTTTAATCGAATCGTTTAAAAAATTGAACGGAAGACCTACTCGTTACTCGTAACGAGATCGTATCTAGTTAGGGTCTTCCGTCTTCAGCGGAAGACCCTTCTATTATTGTAATGTTTCTTTTTCAGGTTTTTAGGGTCTTCCGTCTTCAGCGGAAGACCCTTCTATTATTGTAATGTTTCTTTTTCAGGTTTTTTTTTTTCTTTTTCTTTTCTTTACAATTTTTGTGCAGAAGATTTCTCGGAGAAGGGTGGTCCAATTTTGGTCAAATTTTCAGCATCGATCTATTATTATATAAACTTGATACGCTTTTTTTTATTTTGTAAAAATCACTTCCGGTTCGGACTTATCCGCCATTTTGTCATTTTTTAAAAAGTTCTTGTCCACGTATCTCCTCAAAAACGAGCAAAGATAGAAAGCTGAAATTTTCAGGAATAATAGAGGACATGAACGTCTAGCCTCACGAGGAAAATCATTGTCCGGAAATTCCGAGTACGGAAGCTAGCTGGGGTCAAAATATAGGACACGTTTTTGACGAAAACGTCTTGTCCACGCATCTCCTCAAAAACGTCCAAAGATAGAAAGCTGAAATTTTCAGGAATGAGAGAGGACATGAACGTTTAGCCTCACGAGGAAAATCATTGTCCGGAAATTCCGAGTACGGAAGCTAGCTGGGGTCAAAATATAGGACACGTTTTTGACGAAAACGTCTTGTCCACGCATCTCCTCAAAAACGTCCAAAGATAGAAAGCTGAAATTTTCAGGAATGAGAGAGGACATGAACGTTTAGCCTCACGAGGAAAATCATTGTCCGGAAATTCCGAGTACGGAAGCTAGCTGGGGTCAAAATATAGGACACGTTTTTGACGAAAACGTCTTGTCCACGCATCTCCTCAAAAACGTCCAAAGATAAAAAGCTGACATTTTCAGGAATGATAGAGGACATGATCGTCTAGCCTCCCGAGGAAAATCATTGTCCGGAAATTCCGAGAACGGAAGCTAGCCGGGGTCAAGATATAGAACACACTTTCGATGAGTTTTCATTGTCCACACATCTATTTTAAAGCGAGCAAAGAAAGAAAGCTGACAATTTCAGGAATGAAAGAGGACATGATCGTCTAGCATCACGAGAAAAATCATTGTCCGGAAATTCCGAGTAGGGAAGCTAAATTTTAAAACTCATATTAAATGTTATATAATGACCTCAGACTAATTTTAAAACATAATATCTAAGTTGCACTTTAATTCTACGTCTAATAAAATCTTTTTCCAATTGATGGGATGAAATTTAATTTTTTTGAAAATTTTAAATTTAATTAAATCGTAATTAAATGACCTCAGACTAATTTTAAAACATAATATTTAAGTTGCGCTTACAATTTTGTGTCCAATGAAATTTTTCTCGAATTAATTGGATGAAATTTAATTTTTTTAAAAATTTAAAATTTATTTAAATCGTGTTAAAATGATCTCAGACTAATTTTAAAACATAATATCCAAATTGCACTTACAATTCTGCGTCTGATGACATCTTTTTCGAATTGATTGGTTAAATTATAAATTTTTAAAAATTTTTAAATTTAATTAAATCTTAATTTATTAACCTGAGACTAATTTTTAAATGTAATATTGAAGTTGTGCTTACAATTTTGCTTCTAATGACATCTTTCTCGAATTGATTGGGTGATTTTTAAATTTTTTGAAAATTTTAAATTTAATTAATTCGTGTTTAAATGACCTCAGACTAATTTCAAAACATAATATTTAGGTTACGCTTACAATTCTGAGTGTGATGACATCTATCTCGAATTGATTGGATGAATTTTAAATTTTTAAAAAATTTTAAACTCATTTAAATTGCATTAAAATTACCTCAGACTAATTTTAAAACATAATATCTAAGTTGCGCTTACAATTCTGCGTCTGATGACATCTTTCTCGAATTAATTGAATGAATTTTAAATTTTTTAAAAATTTTAAACTCATTTAAATCGCGTTAAAATGACCTCAGACTAATTTTAAAACATAATATCTAAGTTGCGCTTACAATTCTGCGTCTAATGACATCTTTCTCGAATTGATGGGATGAATTTAAATTTTTTTTTAAAATTTAAATTTAATTAAATTGTGTTTAAATGACATCAGAATAATTTTCAAACATGATATCTAAGTTGCGCTTACAATTCTGCGTCTAATGACATCTTTGTCGAATTGATTGGATGATTTTTAAATTTTTTGAAAATTTTAAATTTAATTAAATTGTGTTTAAATGACATCAGAATAATTTTCAAACATGATATCTAAGTTGCGCTTACAATTCTGCGTCTAATGACATCTTTGTCGAATTGATTGGATGATTTTTAAATTTTTTGAAAATTTCAAATTTAACTAAATCGTGTTTAAATGACATCAGACTTGTTCTTAGACATTATATCTTAGTTGCGCTTTGAATTCTGCGTCCAATGACATCTTTCTCGAATTGATTGGATGTATTTAATTTTTTTTTTTTAAATTTAAATTTAATTAAATCGTGTAAATGAGATCATAAAATTGTTTGAACATTATATCTTAGTTGCGCTTTGAATTCTGCGTCTAATGACATCTTTGTCGAATTGATTTGATGATTTTTAATTTTTTTGAAAATTTTAAATTTAATTAAATCGTGTTTAAATGACATCAGACTAATTTTTTAACATAATATCTTAGTTGCGCTTTGAATTCTGCGTCCAATGACAACTTTCTCGAATTGATTGGATGAATTTAAATTTTTTTTTAAAATTTAAATTTAATTTAATCGTGTTTAAATGAGATCAGAAATTTTTTTGAACATGATATCTAAGTTGCGCTTACAATTCTGCGTCTAAAGACATCTTTGTTTAATTGATTGGAGGATTTTTAATTTTTTTGAAAATTTTAAATTTAATTAAATCGTGTTTAAATGACATCAGACTAATTTTTTAACATAATATCTAAGTTGCGCTTTTAATTCTGCGTCCAATGACAACTTTCTCGAATTGATTGGATGAATTTAAATTTTTTTTAAAAATTTAAATTTAATTTAATCGTGTTTAAATGAGATCAGAAATTTTTTTGAACATTATATCTTAGTTGCGCTTTGAATTCTGCGTCTAATGACATCTTTGTCGAATTGATTTGATGATATTTAATTTTTTGGAAAATTTTAAATTTAATTAAATCGTGTTTAAATGAAATCAGACTAAATTTTTAACATAATATCTAAGTTGCGCTTTGAATTCTGCGTCCAATGACAACTTTCTTGAATTGATTGGATGAATTTAAATTTTTTTTAAAAAATTAAATTTAATTTAATCGTGTTTAAATGATATCAGAAAATTTTTTGAACATAATATCTAAGTTGCACTTACAATTCTGCGTCTAATGACATCTTTGTTTAATTGATTGGATGATTTTTAATTTTTTAAAAATTTTAAATTGTATTAAATCGTGTTTAAATGACATCAGAATAATTTTTTAACATAACATCTAAGTTGCGCTTTTAATTCTGCGTCCAATGACAACTTTCTCGAATTGATTGGATGAATTTAAATTTTTTTTTAAAAAATTAAATTTAATTTAATCGTGTTTAAATGAGATTAGAAAATTTTTTGAACATGATATCTAAGTTGCGCTTACAATTCTGCGTCTAAAGATATCTTTGTTTAATTTGATTGGATGATTTTTAATTTTTTGAAAATTTTAAATAAAATTAAATCGTGTTTAAATGACATCAGACTTATTTTTTAACATACTATCTAAGTTGCGCTTTGAATTCTGCGTCTAATGACATCTTTCTCGAATTGATTGGATGAATTTTAAATTTTTAAAGAAATTTATATTTAATTAAATCGTGTTAAAATGACATCAGAATAATTTTTAAACATAATATCTAAGTTGCGCTTAGAATTCTGCGTCTAATGACATCTTTCTCGAAATGATTGGATGAATTTTAAATTTTTTGAAAATTTTATAAAAAATTTAAATCATGTGAAAATAAATTATTGAACGGAAGACCCACTCGTTGCTCGCAACGAGATCGAATCTAGTTTTTTTTTCTTTTTCTTTTCTTTACAATTTTTGTGCAGAAGATTTCTCGGAGATGGGTGGTCCGATTTTTGTCATATTTTCAGCATCGATCTATTATTATATAAACTTGATACGCTTTTTTTTATTTTGAAAAAATCACTTCCGGTTCGGACTTGTCCGCCATTTTGTCATTTTTTAAAAAGTTCTTGTCCACGTATCTCCTCAAAAACGAGCAAAGATAGAAAGCTGAAATTTTCAGGAATGATAGAGGACATGAACGTCTAGCCTCACGAGGAAAATCATTGTCCGGAAATTCCGAGTACGGAAGCTAGCTGGGGTCAAAATATAGGACACGTTTTTGACGAAAACATCTTGTCCACGCATCTCCTCAAAAACGTCCAAAGATAGAAAGCTGAAATTTTCAGGAATGATAGAAGACATGAACGTCTAGCCTCACGAGGAAAATCATTGTCCGGAAATTCCGAGTACGGAAGCTAGCTGGGGTCAAAATATAGGACACGTTTTTGACGAAAACGTCTTGTCCACGCATCTCCTCAAAAACGTCCAAAGATAAAAAGCTGACATTTTCAGGAATGATAGAGGACATGATCGTCTAGCCTCCCGAGGAAAATCATTGTCCGGAAATTCCGAGTACGGAAGCTAGCCGGGGTCAAGATATAGAACACACTTTCGATGAGTTTTCATTGTCCACACATCTATTTTAAAGCGAGAAAAGATAGAAAGCTGAAAATTTCAGGAATGATAGAGGACATAATAGTCTAGCATCATTATTATTATTATTATTCTTTTTTTCCTTACACATTTTGTGCAGAAGATTTCTCGGCGATTACTCGTTCGATTTCTTTTAAATTTTCAGTAAAGATGCCTCGCCGTCTGAAGTTTGTACCGCGGGAAATTTTTTTAGAAATTCACTTCCGTTCGGAAGTTATCGTCATTTTACGATTTTTAAAAGTCAATTTTGTCTGACAGGTTTTTGAAAAATGAGTAAAGATATAAGGCTGAAATTTTCAGAGATGATAGACCTACTGTTTTTCTGGCGCAACACACTCAAGAAAGTGTCCGCCGTCACTTCTTTTTGTCAAAGGAAAAAAATTTAAAAAATTAAATTTTTCGACTTTTTTATTTTTTAATATTTCTTTTTTATATTTTAACAGTTGATAGTGACCCTCTTACTGATTCAGAATATGTAATTTGTTTTAAAATCGATCAAGGCGTTCTCGAGAAATTAAGTGTCAAAGTCCTGAAGCGAGAGCCCGAGTAGCTCAGTTGATATAGTCGTGGACATGGCCCAGGCGACCCGGGTTCAAGCCCCGACTGCCGAAAATTTTTTTTTAATTTTTTTTGGATATAATAACAATTTCGTGTCAAAAGTCGTCTTCTCTACTCAAAAATCTCACGGAAGACCCACTCGTTGCTCGCAACGAGATCGAATCTAGTTATTATTATTTTTTTTTTCTCCCACGTTTTCTCGAAAACGCTTCAGTCGATTTTGATAAAACTTTCAGATCTTGTTTATGACAACATTTGTAAGAAAAGTACGTGGGATTTTTTTGGTCGTCACTTCCGGTCCCGAGATATTAAAGATTTTATGTTTTTGCTTGTTCACGAGTTTTCTCCAAAAGTATTTAAGATAGAACTTTCAAATTTTCAGAGATCGTAGAGAGTGAACGGCCGCAGTGTACTACGCATATCCGAACGTCTGCCGTCACTTCCGGTCGTCAGCGGAAGGAAATGAAAAACCTTAATTTTTCAATTTTTTGAACTTGAATTTTTTTTATGTTACTATTCGATAGAGACACTCTAAAAACCTCTGAATATGAAATCTGTTTTAAAATCGATCCATGCATTCTCGGGATTTTGGGCTCCAAAGTTCTGAAGCGAGAGTCCGCGTAGCTCAGTCGTTAGAGTGGTGGACTTGTGTCCAGGCGACCCGGGTTCAGTCCCCGAGTGCCGATTATTTGTTTTTGCTTAACTGTGTTTTGTTAAACGATTTTATCTTTATAATGATGGATTTGAATGTTTTCCGTTTTCTTTTTGTCATAAATAAAAATAATAGCGGCTTTTTTTCAGTACAAATATAGAGCTCTTTTCTGTCAACTGTTCGCTAAATTCGGACGATTGTCGCATTGCTGGCATCAAAGACATGCCGCCGAAGCACCCCTGCAGTTCGACCGCATTAGAGTTCACTGGATCGCTTTGCCGGCATCAAAGAAATGCCGCCATTTCAATGATTGTATACACACGACATTTAGCAATGCACCAACGTTTTTAGTATTTCACATGGCTTAAAAAGAAAGGTTGTTTTGCATTTATTCAAACATTTAGATATGTACATGTATGCATGTATACATGCGTTTATTGACAAATGTTGCGTTTATATTGAATTCCTGAACACTAAAATCAATATCTCTCTCTCTCTCTCTCTCTCTCTCTCTCTCTCTCTCTCTCTCTCTCTCTCTCTCTCTCTCTCTAAAAGATCTACTACAGGTAACATGGAGTAATGAGGCTAGAGGCTAATGTACATTTGACGTCAAAAAAAGTAAAAGCGTATTTTTTTCTAGTTACGGGATATTGTCTACGGATGTTATTTTTTGAAATTCACTGTTCAATGATTTAATAACAAATCTATTGACTGTCTGGGATTTAAAAAAAACCGATTTTTATTATCAACTGAATGCTTAACATTGGTCATTTAGACATAACACTTGGGTATCGTTTGGATTCGGGAAAATGGGGAATAAATAATCTTACTATATTTCTAATGATGTAGGTTATTTTATTTGCTGACTTACCAGAATTTTTTATTATGCAGTTATTGTCGGCAAAGAAAAACTTGAGACAAAAAGAAATATAATACATATGAAAAAGCAGATAAAACAATTATAAATTTCTTTATCAAATCAGAGACGTAAATGTTATTTATGTCTCTTATCAAATCGATTTCTGATTAATCTCTCTCTCTCTCTCTCTCTCTCTCTCTCTCTCTCTCTCATCATACATATGTAGTGTTTAGCATGTAAATGTTATGGCATTTTATATATTTTATTTCTGAAAACTTTAAAAGTAAAAAGTAAATCCATAAATTGCGTTTGATGTAAGATTTTAAAAGATTATTGCAAGTGTTTCTCGACTTGTTGCAATACTGCTGTTGTCATAGGCAAAATCCCATCGTGAGCTCTGGACCGGTAAATGTCCGAGTAAAAATAAACTGGCGACTTCGAGAGAATAATGCGTATATCTCCCCTATTGTAAGACCCATCAAGTTATATTTGTTGGACTAATAGTCATACAATAATTGCTGTATCTAGAAATGAAACGGAGGCGTGACGAGTGCCCGCAAGGGCACGAGGTCACGACCCCGTTTCATTTAAAGATACAGCAATTATTGTATGACGATTGGTCCAGCAAATGATTTGTGGCACGCCTACTTTCACGAGCTGCATTTTTCGCGCAGCATTTCAGTTTGGACCGCTTTGACAGATGGACGTAGATTTCCTTGAGGATGAATTCAAAATTGAAAAGATCGAAGACTTGACATCATCTCAAGTTTGTGACGAAACGGAAGCTTTCGACGGATTACTGAACATGAGCGTTACGTAGACGCTTGCAGAGTACGAAACAGAATTGGATCATCTCCGAGTGTTCCGTTTTTCCGGAAACATCTGCAACTGCCCATAGTAAAGAGGAGCCCATGAGCAAGAGGCCTAAATTCCCGTTTGGATAATTTAAAAACTGCAACGTTACGTTTCAGTTTTAAAGTATAGTTAGTAGCCAGATAGGTTGTTAAACTAAACGAAACGTATTTTTTTTTTCATTTTTGTTGTTGAATTTTATGTTGTCTGTGTTAAAAATTACACAAGGACGTTCAGCAGCAGTTCAGGTGTTTATGGAGAAGAATTTGAGTTTAGAGTTGTTTTGAAATTGATTAAAGCATAAGTTTTGTGGAAGTTTGCTTCTTCTTTTTTTCAGTGTACAATAATTCAAAAATTATTGTACGGTACTATCACCATGCCTTCTTTCATACAGAACAATAACTTGTAAATTCTAAAGTTATTGTACGGTGATAAGCCACGCCTACTCGGGTGAAAGACAAGTATTGGAAATTATTGTACACCAGTCATCAAAGGAAAAACGCCGCATAAGTGCCACAACTTAAAATTCGGCAGGAGTGTATCTCAGACATTACTTTTATGAAAAATACATGCACGTTGCGAGTGTTTTAAAGATTAATTGATTTTTTAGGATTTTGAAGCGAGCTGGTAGTTTTCTATCTGGGTCAGAGTTCGACCTCTTTCTTTATGTATGGTTTCTTTGAAATTAATGTTGAAATGGGCTTGGCCCCTGTGCAGCCACGTAATATTTCTGTTGCATGTATATTTCTTTTTTTCCGTTTAGTCTGAATCTACGATAGCGTGTGAACTACTTATGAATGTTAGAACTGTGGAAATTACTGCATCAAATTTTTACCGAATAAATTTACGTGTTACTGATTTCGTTATTTCTACATTTATAAAGATTCTATCAATCCTGCTGAAATAAAACAGTCAAACATAATAGTAAACGACACGAACAAAAATTCTCAACACTGAAATACATGGGTAAACTGCATCAGTCATTGTTTTAGGACTTCCCCTAATAGTTGTTACACGAATCCGAGATCCACACCTCAAAATTCTATTTTCGATTTATTTACGACGAAAATCAAGCTCGGGTCTTTTCACCCCCCTCCAGACAAAAACACGCGTCAATATTTCAAATGACCTCGCACTGTTACCAAACCTAAATAGTCAGACATCTTACACTTTGTTTTTCATCTCATACAAAAACTTCTCCCGGGCGAAAACGCCCCAAATTCAAACACAAATTCGGGAATTATTTCGCGTCAGCCATGTTTTGAGACACCTGCAAAGGCTGTGTGTTCTAATCTCGCCGGAGCCAAGATTTGTTCTTTCTCTCTATTTCTTTCTCTGCTTTTTATTTAATTTTCTAACTAAAATAATCAACATAAAAGGGTTGTTGGACTGTAGTACAAGTTGAAAAACACTCTTCAATTAAGATTTAGACAAATACAGTCTTTTATTATTAGGGTCTTCCGTCTTCAGCGGAAGACCCTTCTATTCTTATTGTTATTAGGGTCTTCCGTTTACAAAGGAAGGCCCTCTTTTTTTCTTCGGTTTCTTTTTATTACAGGTTATTAGACCTGTTATTAAGTCAATAGACCTCTTATTTAATATGAAATAAAATGGGACTGGTCCTTAAAATTAAGGATCGTACAGGGTGTATAATCCTTCATCCATCGCTCTTTTAGATCACATCTGCATTTCCTGATATGTTTCGTTGATGAAGATAAAAGGCAAGGTCATTTCCTGTTCTAAAAATCGGACGCAAGACCTCCTCGTTGCTCGCAACGAGATCGTGTCTAGTTATTATTCTTTTTTTTTTTCTCCCACGTTTTCTCGAAAACGCTTCAGTCGATTTTGATAAAACTTTCAGATCTTGTTTATGACAACATTTGTAAGAAAAGTACGTGGGATTTTTTTGGTCGTCACTTCCGGTCCCGAGATATTAAAGATTTTATGTTTTTGCTTGTTCACGAGTTTTCTCCAAAAGTATTTAAGATAGAACTTTCAAATTTTCAGAGATCGTAGAGAGTGAACGGCCGCAGTGTACTACGCATATCCGAACGTCTGCCGTCACTTCCGGTCGTCAGCGGAAGGAAATGAAAAACCTTAATTTTTCAATTTTTTGAACTTGAATTTTTTTTATGTTACTATTCGATAGAGACACTCTAAAAACCTCTGAATATGAAATCTGTTTTAAAATCGATCCATGCATTCTCGGGATTTTGGGCTCCAAAGTTCTGAAGCGAGAGTCCGCGTAGCTCAGTCGTTAGAGTGGTGGACTTGTGTCCAGGCGACCCGGGTTCAGTCCCCGAGTGCCGATTATTTGTTTTTGCTTAACTGTGTTTTGTTAAACGATTTTATCTTTATAATGATGGATTTGAATGTTTTCCGTTTTCTTTTTGTCATAAATAAAAATAATAGCGGCTTTTTTTCAGTACAAATATAGAGCTCTTTTCTGTCAACTGTTCGCTAAATTCGGACGATTGTCGCATTGCTGGCATCAAAGACATGCCGCCGAAGCACCCCTGCAGTTCGACCGCATTAGAGTTCACTGGATCGCTTTGCCGGCATCAAAGAAATGCCGCCATTTCAATGATTGTATACACACGACATTTAGCAATGCACCAACGTTTTTAGTATTTCACATGGCTTAAAAAGAAAGGTTGTTTTGCATTTATTCAAACATTTAGATATGTACATGTATGCATGTATACATGCGTTTATTGACAAATGTTGCGTTTATATTGAATTCCTGAACACTAAAATCAATATCTCTCTCTCTCTCTCTCTCTCTCTCTCTCTCTCTCTCTCTCTCTCTCTCTCTCTCTCTCTCTCTCTCTCTCTCTAAAAGATCTACTACAGGTAACATGGAGTAATGAGGCTAGAGGCTAATGTACATTTGACGTCAAAAAAAGTAAATACGTATTTTTTTCTAGTTACGGGATATTGTCTACGGATGTTATTTTTTGAAATTCACTGTTCAATGATTTAATAACAAATCTATTGACTGTCTGGGATTAAAAAAAACCGATTTTTATTATCAACTGAATGCTTAACATTGGTCATTTAGACATAACACTTGGGTATCGTTTGGATTCGGGAAAATGGGGAATAAATAATCATACTATATTTCTAATGATGTAGGTTATTTTTTTGCTGACTTACCAGAATTTTTCATTATGCAGTTATTGTCGGCAAAGAAAAAAGTAAATCCATAAATTGCGTTTGATGTAAGATTTTAAAAGATTATTGCAAATGTTTCTCGACTTGTTGCAATACTGATGTTGTCATAGGCAAAATCCCATCGTGAGCTCTGGACCGGTAAATGTCCGAGTAAAAATAAACTGGCGACTTCGAGAGAATAATGCGTATATCTCCGCTATTGTAAGACCCATCAACTTAAAATTCGGCAGGAGTGTATCTCAGACATTACTTTTATGAAAAATACATGCACGTTGCGAGTGTTTTAAAGATTAATTGATTTTTAGAATTTTGAAGCGAGCTGGTAGTTTTCTATCTGGGTCAGAGTTCGACCTCTTTCTTTATTTATGGTTTCATTGAAACTAATGTTGAAATGGGCTTGGCCCCTGTGCAGCCACGTAATATTTCTGTTGCATGTATATTTCTTTTTCTCCGTTTAGTCTGAATCTACGATAGCGTGTGAACTACTTATGAATGTTAGAACTGTGGAAATTACTGCATCAAATTTTTACCGAATAAATTTACGTGTTACTGATTTCGTTATTTCTACATTTATAAAGATTCTATCAATCCTGCTGAAATAAAACAGTCAAACATAATAGTAAACGACACGAACAAAAATTCTCAACACTGAAATACATGGGTAAACTGCATCAGTCATTGTTTTAGGACTTCCACTAATAGTTGTTACACGAATCCGAGATCCAAACCTCAAAATTCTATTTTCGATTTATTTACGACGAAAATCAAGCTCGGGTCTCTTCACCCCCCTCCAGACAAAAACACGCGTCAATATTTCAAATGACCTCGCACTGTTACCAAACCTAAATAGTCAGACATCTTACACTTTGTTTTTCATCTGATATAAAAACTCAGCTCTTCTCCCGGGCGAATACGCCCCAAATTCAAACACAAATTCGGGAATTATTTCGCGTCAGCCATGTTTTGAGACACCTGCAAAGGCTGTGTGTTCTAATCTCGCCGGAGTCAAGATTTGTTCTTTCTCTCTATTTCTTTCTCTGCTTTTTATTTAATTTTCTAACTAAAATAATCAACATAAAAGGGTTGTTGGACTGTAGTACAAGTTGAAAAACACTCTTCAATTAAGATTTAGACAAAAACAGTCTTTTATTATTAGGGTCTTCCGTCTTCAGCGGAAGACCCTTCTATTCTTATTGTTATTAGGGTCTTCCGTTTACAAAGGAAGGCCCTCTTTTTTTCTTCGGTTTCTTTTTATTACAGGTTATTAGACCTGTTATTAAGTCAAAAGACCTCTTATTTAATATGAAATAAAATGGGACTGGTCCTTAAAATTAAGGATCGTACAGGTGTATAATCCTTCATCCATCGCTCTTTTAGATCACATCTGCATTTCCTGATATGTTTCGTTGATGAAGATAAAAGGCAAGGTCATTTCCTGTTCTAAAAATCGGACGGAAGACCTCCTCGTTGCTCGCAACGAGATCGTGTCTAGTTATTATTATTTTTTTCTTACCGATTTTGTGCACGCGATTTCTCGGAAACGGCTCAACTGATTTACGTCAAATTTTCAGTTCTGATAGGTATTGATCTGAACCTTGTTGGAAATTTTTTTTGTTTATGACGTCACTTCCTGTCTTGAGATATCATGGATTTATCGGTTTTTATAGGGGTATTTTGTCACGAGAACTCCTCTTTTACCATTTAAGATATGATGTTGAACTTTTCAGGGCTGATAGACGAAAGACTGAAATAGTGTCTAATGGTCATTAATCATCTATATCTCAAAGAGCACCGAAGCTCGCCCGAGCTTGAAAATTAGGATAAAAAAGGCGTCGTGATTTTTCTTGGTTTTCTTTGAATATCTCTTTTCATGAAAACATTTTGTCAAAACATGTAGAACAAAAAAACTTAATTAAATCAAGAGCTTTCATTTGAGATCATGAAAAAGGGGCTGGCCCTTCAAATAAGGGGCTGAGGGGGCTCTAAAGTATTTTAATAATAACTTTTTACCGTGAAATATTTTGTGATGCGTTATAGAAGCAATTATGTTTATTCTTAGGTTATATACCTATACATGGCAATCATTTACTTCTATGTTACGTAATTAGGGATTTTAAGGGGCCAGAAGTCCAAAACTTTGATGCTCAATATCTCAAAATGAAGAAACATTTGGATAAGCAATATTTAACAAAAGATGCTCAAAATACAGAGCTTAACAACCTGAAACCACAATTTCCTTGTTATGCGGTCCCTAAAAGGAGTTACAGGGTCGGCCCCTAAAACGACCCTCTCAAGATATCTCGAGAACAGTACATAATTTGTAAACACTTTTTGAACAAAATGTGTTTGAATTGACAAAAGCTTTCATTTGAAATCAAGAAAAAGGGGCTGGCTCTTCAAATTAGGGGCTGAGGGAACTCTGAAGTCTTTTAATGATAACCTTTTACCGTGAAATATTTTGTGATGCGTTATAGAAGCAATTATGTTCATTCTAAGGTTATTTACCTATACATGGCAATCATTTACTCCTATGTTACGTAATTAGTAATTTTTAAGGGGCCAGAAGTCCAAAACTTATAATGCATAATATCTCAAAATGAAGAAACATTTGGATAAGAAATATTTAACAAAACATGCTCAAAATATAGAGCTTAACAATAATCAACTATAATTTCTTTGTTATGCGGTCCCTAAAAGGAGATACAGGGCTGGCCCCTAACACGACCCTCTCAATATATCTCGAGAACGGTACAAAATTTGTAATAACTTGTTGAACAAAAAGTGTTAGAATTGACAATAGCTTTCATTTGAAATCATGAAAAAGGTGCTGGCCCTTCTAATAAGGGGCTGAGGGGGCTCTTAAGTCTATTAATGATAACTTTTTACTGTTAAATATTTGGTGATACGTTATAGAAGCAATTATGTTCATTCTAATGTTATGTACCTGTACATGGCAATCATTTACACTTATGTTACGTAATTAGGGATTTTTAGGGACCAGAGGTCTAAAGCTTTGATGTTTAATATCTCAAAATAGAGGAAAACTTTGGAAAGCAATATTTAACAAAAGATGCTCAAAATATTGAGCTTAACAATGTACAACCATATATATTGTTTTTATCTGGACCCTAAAAGGAGTTTTAGGACCGGATATCAAAACGATTTTTCCCAGATATCTCAAAAACGGTAACCAATTTCTAAATACTTATTAGTGGTACACAAAAATACCTTTTGACTAAAATGAATGAAAAGGAACTGATCCCTCAAATAAGGGACACCAAAGGGATAGATAGTCTTTCACCCATTACTCATAGATCCCGCCTCCTTTTCCGATTACGTTTCGTTGATGGAGGTCAAGAGTAAGGTCATTGCATATTCTAAAAATCGGACGGAAGACCTCCTCGTTGCTCGCAACGAGATCGTGTCTAGTTATTATTATTTTTTTTCTTACAAATTTTGTGCACGCGATTTCTCAGAAACGGCTCCACCGATTTTCATGAAACTTTCAGATATGATAGATAGTGATCGAAACCTTATAGGCTTTAAATTATATTGATGACGTCACTTCCGTTTTTGAGATATTGACGTTTTAGCGATTTTTAGAGGGGTGGCTTGTTACTCTAACTTCTCCTAAACTATAACATATATTGAGTTCAAACTTTCATGGAATGGTAGACAAAAGATTGTAGATTTGCAATTTTATTTTCATTTTGAACTGAATTGAAAGGCGCCGAAGCTCGCCTGGACCCGAAAATTTAGTTTAAAAAAATGTCGTATTTTTTTCTTGTTTTCTTTGTTTATCTCTTTCCTGAAAAATATTTTGTTAAGATATGTAATGTAAGAAAAGTTAATATTTACAGGACCTTTCATTTGATATCAAGAAAAAGGGGCTGGCCCCTCAAATAAGGGGACCAAAGGGCTTTAAAGTCTTTTATCTGTAGCCCTTTACTGAGAAATTTTTTGTGAAATGTTATAGAAGCAAATATGTTTATCTTACAGTAATGTATCCAAGTAATGTAATGATTTTATCATATGTTACGTAATTAAGGGTTTTGAAGGGCCAAAAGTCCAAAATTTTGATCACCCATATCTCAGAAAGAAAAAATATTTTGTAATGCAATACAGAAGAAAAAGTGTTTCAAATGATGTTCTTAACAAAATGCAACCGTCAAAATTTCGTTAAACGGCCCCTAAAAGGAGTTAAGTGACCGGCCCCTAAAACCTTCTTTCTCATATATCTCCAAAACGGTAACGATATTTTAAACACTTGTTGAACAAAATGTGTGTAGAATTAAATGACCTTTTATTTGATACCAAGAAAAAGGGGCTGGCCCCTTAAATTAGGGGACCAAAGGCCTCTAAAGTCTTTAATCTGTAGCCCTTTACTGAGAGATATTTTGTGAAATGATGTAGAAGCAAATGTGTTTATTTTATAGTTATGTATTCAAGCAATGTAATGATGTTATCATGGGTTACGTAATTAAGGGGTTTTAGGGGCCAAAAGTCAAATATTTTGATCACCCATATCTCAGAAAAGAAAATATTTTGTAATGCAATACAGAAGAAAAGTTGTTCAAAATAATGTTCTCAACAAAATGCAACCGTCAAAATTTCGTTAAATGGCCCCTAAAAGGAGTTGAGGGACCAGCCCCTAAAACCTTCTTTCTCATATATCTCCAAAACGGTAACGATATTTTAAACACTTGTTGAACAAAATGTGTGTAGAATTAAATGACCTTTTATTTGATACCAAGAAAAAGGGACTGGCCCCTTAAATTAGGGGACCAAACGCCCCTAAAGTCTTTAATCTGTAGCCCTTTACTGAGAGATATTTTGTGAACGGTTATAGAAGCAAATATGTTTATCTTACAGTTATGTATCCAAGCAATGTAATGATTTTATCAAGTGTTACATAATAAGGGTTTTTTAGGGGCCAAAATTATAGAATTTTGATCACCAATATCTGAGAAAGGAAAAATATTTTGAAATGCAGTAAAGAAGAAAAGATACTCAGAAAGATGTACTTAATAAGATGCAATTTTCAAAATTTCGTTAAATGTCCCCTGTAAGGAGTTATGGGATCAGCCCCTTAAACGTTCTTTACCATATATCTCAAGAACGGTAACGAATTTCTAAAAAGTTGTTGAACAAAATGTGTTGAGATTCAAATGACCTTTTTTTTTATATCAAAAAAGGGGCTGGCCCCTAAAATTAGGAAACTAAAGGGCTCTAAAATGTTTCATCTGTAGCTCTTTACTGAGGGAAATTTAATGAAAGGCTATAGAAGCAAATATGTTTATCTTACAGTTCTGTATCCAAGTAATGTAATAATTTTTTCATGTGTTATGGAATAAGGATTTTTTAAGGGGTCAAGGGTACATAAACTATGACCAGCTATATCTCAAAAAGGAAAATGTTTTGAAATGCAGTGTAGAAGAAAAGATACTCAGAATGATGTACTTTACAAAATGCAACCTTCAAAATTTGGTTCAGCGGCTCCAATAAGGAGGTAAGGGACTGGCCCCTAAATCTTTTTTTTCTCAGATATCTCAAGAACGGTGACGAATTTCTAAACACTTGTTGAACAAAGCTCTTATCCCTGAAACAAAATAGTATCTGGCCCTTAGAATGTAGACCCCGTTTTTCTATTCTAAATCATGTTTAGCAAAATCAAGATCTAACATATATCTCAAATTCTAAAATCAGACGGAAGACCTCCTCGTTGCTCGCAACGAGATCGTGTCTAGTTAAGGTCTTCCGTTTCCAACGGAAGACCTTATTGTTTTCGTACTGTTTCTTATTATTATTTTTTTTTCACAAATTTTGTGCACGCGATTTCTCGGAAACTATTCAGCCGATTTTGACCATTTTTTCACAGATGATTGCCAGAGGTCATAATTCTTGACGTTTTTTGAAATTTTGAAATCGTCACTTCCGGTACCGAGTTACGGCGGATTTTCTAACTTTTTACGATCTATTTTGTGCAGAGCTGATCTCAGAAACTATTAAAGATATGAATACGAAATTTTCAGGATAGGTAGTCTATAGTTTGAAGTTGTGCACTATTATATTGTTTTACGCCAGTGGCGCCATTTCATGGAGCTCGCCTAGGAACGAAAATTGGATACGAATTTTCATTCAAAAAAATTGTCATACGTTTTGATCTGTATCTTTTTATCAGTTGACATTTTGTTAAATAATATATAACAAAAGTGGTAGAAAAGCAAAAGTTCTTTCCAATAAAATCAAGACAAAGGGGCTGGCCCCTTTAATTAGGGACCAACAGACTCGTAAAGTCTAATAACTTAAAAACGATAAATATTTTGTTACGCATTATAGAATCAAAGTTGTTGAACACTACATTATCGGTTTGAAAAAAACTCATCGCCAGGCCCATGTTTGACGTAATTAGGTATTTTTGTCCAATATTTTTTTATTTTTTTTTGGGGGGGGGGTGTTAATTAGGATTTGTATCAATATTTCATGGTATCATTTAAAAAAACAAAAAAAAAAATCGGACGGAAGACCTACTCGTTACTCGTAACGAGGTCGTATCTAGTAATTATTATTTTTTTTCCAAATTTTGTGCACGCGATTTCTCGAAAACCATTCAGCCGATTTCAGCAATTTTTTCACAGATAATGAGTCATGATCTTTGTTGTCGTCACTTCCGGTACCGATTAATCGGCCATTTTGTAGTTTTTTTACGACCTATTTTGTGCAGAGTTGATCTCAGAAACTATCAGAGATATGACTATGAAATTTTCAGGATAGGTAGTCTATAGTCTGAAGTTGTGCACTATTATTTTGTTTTACGCCAGCGGCGCCATTTTTTGGAGCTCGCCTAGGCACGAAAATTGGGTACGAAGTTTTATCCAAATTTTTCATACGTTTTGATCTGTATTTTTTTATCAGTTGATATTTTGTTAAGACATATAGTACAAAAATAGTACATAATTAAAAGTTATTTCTAACAAAATCAAGAAAAGGGGGCTGGTTCCTTAAATTAGGGGCCAAGACAGCCGTAAACTATATTACAAATAACTTAAAAATGATAAAGATTTTGTAATGCATTACAGAAGCAAACTTGTTGATCGTAACAATATATATCAGGTAAAATCATTGTCACGCCCATTTATGATGTAATTAGGAATTTTAAGGGGCCAAAGTACTTAACTATTGACGCAATATATCTAGAGAAGGAGATGTATTTTGTAAGGCAATGTAGAAAATAAAATGTTTGCATTGATGATTCTAATTGATTCCATTTATAAAAACACCAATGTCTGTCCCCATTAAGGATCTACAGGGCTGGCCCCTAAAATATTCAATCATTTGTTTCTCAAAAAGGAACAACAATTTGGGTATAAGAACAAAAATATTAGTATTCGTGAGACCTTTTGAATAACTTAAGGAAAAGGGGCTGGCCCCTTAAATTAGGGGCCAAGGCAGCCGTAAACTATATTACAGATAACTTAAAAACAATCAAGATTTTGTTATGCATTATAGAAGCAAAGTTGTTAATCGTAACAATATTTATCAGGTAAAATCATTGCCACGTCCATTTATTACGTAATTAGGGATTTTTAGGGGCAAATGTACTGAAACTTTGACGCAATATATCTAGAGTAGGAGACATATTTTGTTAAGCATTGTAGAATAGCATATGTCTGTATTGATAATTTTAATCGTTCCTACTGATCAAAACACCAATGTCTGTCCCCATTAAGGATCTAGAGGTCTGGCCCCTAAACTATTCAATCATTTGTATCTAAATGATCAACATTTTTAGATGGGTGTAAGAACAAAAAATGTTAGTATTCGTAAGACCTCAAGAAAAAGGGACTGGTCCCTTCAATTAGGGGCCAAGACACTCGTAAAGTTTTTTACACATACCTTAAGAACGATCAAAATTTTGTAATGTACCATAGAAACAAAGTTATTGATCGTAACAATATCAGTTTGTAAAACTCATTGCCACATCGATTGATGACGTAATTAGGGATTTAAGGGGACTAAAATCTTTAATGTGATGCATGTGAAAAAGCAAAACACTTTGTTAATCATTTTAAAGGATATTGACAATCGCATACATTATCTGAAAGGGAGTGGTTGAGGGGGGAATTCTGAAATTTCATTGATATTTTGATCGTATGGTTTAAAAATTGAACGGAAGACCTACTCGTTACTCGTAACGAGATCGTATCTAGTTATTATCATTTTTTTCCACGAATTTTGTGCACGCGATTTCTCGAAAACTATTCGGCCGATTTCGACCATTTTTTCTCAGATGATTGCCAGTGGTCATAATTCTAGAAGTTTTTTTGAATTTTGAAATCGGCACTTCCGGTTCCGATTTACGGCCGATTTTGTAAGTTTTTACGACTAATTTTATGCAGACATAAACTCAGAGACTATCAGAGATAGGAATATGAAATTTTCAGGATAGGTAGACTATAGGTTGAAGTTGTGCACAATGTAGTTTTTTTTGCGCCAGTGGCGCCATTTCTATGAGCTCGCATAGGCTCGAAAATTGGGTACGAATTTCGAATCAAATTTTTCATACGTTTTGATCTGTATCTTTTTATGAGTTGATATTTTGTTAAAACATATATAACAAAAGTGGTAGATAATCAAAAGTTCTTTTCAACAAAATCAAGAAATAGGGGCTGGCCCCTTAAATTAGGGGCCAAGACAGTCATAAACTCTATTACGAATAACTTAAGAACGATAAAGATTTTGTAATGCATTATAGAAGCAAAGTTGTTGATCGTACCAATATCTATTTGAAAAAATCATTGCCACGCCCTTTTATTACGTAATTAGGGATTTTTAGGGGCCAAAGTACTTAAACTTTGACGAAAAATAACTAGAGAAGTATACATATTTTGTTAGACATCATAGAAGAGAAAATGTTTGAATAAATGATTTAAATTGATTCCACTTATCAAAAGACGAATTTCTGTCCCCATTAAGGATCTAGAGGGCTGGCCCCTAGAATATTCAATCATTTGTATCTAAAAAATGATCAACAATTTCACATGGGTGTAAGAACAAAAAATATTTGTATTCTTAAGACCTTTTCACACAAATCAAGAAAAAGGGGCTGGCCCCTTTTTTTAGGGGCCAAGGCCTTCGTAAACTCTGTTACAAGTAACTTAAAAACGATTAAGATTTTGTAATGCATTATAGAAGCAAAGTTGTTGATCGTACCAATATCTATTTGAAAAAATCATTGCCACGCCCATTTATTACGTAATTAGGGATTTTTAGGGGCCAAAGTACTTAAACTTTGACGAAAAATAACTAGAGAAGTATACATATTTTGTTAGACATCATAGAAGGGAAAATGTTTGAAAAAATGATTTAAATTGATTCTACTTATCAAAAGACGAATTTCTGTCCCCATTAAGGATCTAGAGGGCTGGCCCCTAAAATATTCAATCATTTGTATCTCAAAAGTGATCAACAATTTTAGATGGATGTAAGAACAAAAAATGTTAGTATTCATGAGACCTTTCGTATAAAATCAAGAAAAAGGGGCTGGCCCCTTAAATTAGGGGCCAATAGACTCCTAAACTCTATTACTCATACCTTAAAAATGATCAAGATTTTGTAATGCATTATAGAAGCAAAGTTGTTGATAGCAGCAATATCTGTTTGTAAAACTCATTTCCAAACCCATTGATGACGTAATTAGAGATTTTAGGGGACTAAAATATTAAATCTTTAATGTGCTGTATGTTAAAAAGCAAAACTCTTTGTTAAGCATTTTAAAGGATATTGACAATCGTATACATTATCTAAAAGGAGGTGGTTGAGGGAGAATTCTGAAATTTCATTGATATTTTAATCGAATCGTTTAAAAAATTAAACGGAAGACCTACTCGTTACTCGTAACGAGATCGTATCTAGTGATTTCTATTCTTGTATTAACAGATTTTTTCCGAGTCGTAGAAATTTGGTATTTAATATGCCCCCTCCCCTACCTTTCAAAAAAGAAAAAAAAAACAATCCAACAATTATTAAAAGCAAACTTTATAACTACAATGTATAAATCATATAGCAAACATAATGATAAAACATAATTAATCTGTATACTGTTAATACTAGTACCTACTTTTGTGTTTCCACCTTGTTTCTTCCTTGCTAATTGAAGTCAATTTGTTTTTTCATGATTTTATATTTCATATTTTTTTTTAATAAAACATGTTTCATCAATATATATGTTTGGTTGTATTTAAGTACCGGGTTCTAGAATCCGGTTTTCCAGAAGTCAAATTTCATCCCGCAGTGTACATCCGGCTTTGCCTTTACGTTAAAATGTTAGGTATATCATTTAATGACAAAAAATACCAAACAGGCATCTCATATAAACTGCACACAATTGTACTTCATTAACTGAAACGAAATAATTCTAATGATTAACCTCCTCTCTTTCTCATCATGTTAAATAGTCCGACATATCTAACGTTTTCCTGGCCTTTTTAACGATTTTTATACTCTGGCAAGTAAAATATAAAAATCGTACCAAAAAAAACTGGAAAACGTTGGATTTTCCGGACTACGGTTTAAAAGTTTATATTCTCGCAAATATTGCATGTCCTGCAGTCATCCTTTCTGACTCCTTAAATATGTCTGCATGTGAGCTGTTGCCAATTGGCTATCAAGCCTAATGTCAGGTGTATGTGTTAGCATCTGCCTACGTCATAATAAATGAAACAGTATGAATGAAAACTTTCAATTTCATTGTTGGATATTAGATCATGAACTCTTAAGTCACTTAGTGCTTTATAAGTAACCATTTATTGTTTAAATGGTGTAGTTTTTACCAGCTGCTAAATTGTGTTTATCTCAAATGTCTATGAGGTTATTAATTTTCCAACATTTGCAATCTTTTTAAGACTTATTATTGGAAGTCGTCGGTCCTATGACACATCAAGCGGTGCAGACAAATTGAATACCGCGCTTTAGCGCGGTATAATAAAGTGTCTTGCACCGCTTGGTGTGTCATAGAACCGACGACATCCAAAAAAGAGCATTCAATGCTTATATTTATATTTTCATACTTATGACAATTTGTATGGAATATTGTGTATCGCCGCTATAAAGCCATTATTTACGCTCTCAGTCAGGGACATGAAACAAACATTGAACATGCTATATTGAATATTGAATATTAACATGCTATTTAGTTAGCTTCCGCGACAAAAATATAGTGCCAGAAAATTTGTAGGGAAAAATCTTTCTTTTTTTTTTTTTATTAAGGAGTAGATATAATTAAATGATTATATCTCAAAAGTACATATCCATTTGGTTATGTAACATTGAACGTTTCATTTAATCTTGGAAAGATAAATATATTGAAGATACGTTAAGACGTTTGTATTTGTGCTCATGACGCATGAATTAGCAAGGTGTATTCATAGAAAATTTAACATCGCAGATTTCCAATGCAAACATAAGGGAAATATACACTGAATGTAAATATATACACATCGCGTATAAAGTGCTACATATGTACATAGATTAGTATTTTATCTATCTTAGAACAGAAAGCTGAATGTAAAATATCATCAAAATTTGTTACTATATCGTATATATATCGTATTACATTGTATCAGTAGAGTAAACAATAATAGATTTAATACTGGTTTGGAAAGGTTATTGCTGCGATTGTTCATTATTAAAGTTTCAACACTATGGCTTCCGTAGACAATTTTAGACGCGAGTTGAATTAAAATATAAACCGATGATTTTTCAGCAAAATATCAGTCCAATATATACAAATATTCTCATATTACTTTTTTGAAAACCTTTTTATTACCTTTTATCTGAAAACATAAGAAACATGCCTACTACTCCAATAAAGTATATCTAATGCAGTGTTTGAATGGTGATCAGGAGGGGAGCTCTGACACCGCGCCTTGTTAGTGAAGACCAACATTCTCCATCTCTCCTTTTTTATTATTAGGAAATTACATCCGTGAATCTAGAATTTTTTGCATGAACTTAATTTCGAGCAGTTGGAAAAAAATGCATTATCTAATTTGGGGAATTTTGCTTTTGCAAATTACAGCGTACTGAAAATTAAAAACACCGAAAATTAATATAGAGATAAAACGTATTTACTTATAAAACTTATCTACTGTTAATCCATAAAATTAAATGCGGTAGATTTTCTTTCAATGACAAATCTTTATCTTTAAGACCACTGAGTTTGTATATATGTGTGCAAGTTAGCATGCATAGGCCAGATCTTATTAACTATGTGAGACATTGTATTTGATCAATTGATAGGTCAAATTTCGAGGTAAGTAGTGGGTCAAGGCCATTGAAATAGGTAAAAGAACACAGCTTCTTGTTGGTACTTCGTCATCGTCGTGGGTTAATAATGAAATCAACCATTTCTGTTTGATTATTGAACAACTATAAAATATCGATACAAGATTTAACAAGGTGTATATTCACCAATATTTTCAGATACCACTGCAAGACTACAGTGTAGACTGAACAAAAATAGTAAAACGACAACGATGTTTCCTTAAAGTTTGCATCAACACTGCAATATATAACATCAATAACCTTACTTAAGAGGGAAAGTCAAATTAATCAGATATATATATATTCGTCGTCTTAACTTATACGGGGATTTTATTACCAAGGTGAGATATTTAAAACTGCGTTTCTATTGATTTAAAGTATACTTGTGTAAGAGAAAAGTAAAAACAATAGCCAATTTTGAAATTATGAGTTTTGCATTTTTAACCGATTGTGCTGCGATATTATACTAATTAAGTAAAAATGTCAATTACATTGAGTTAGTCTTATCGTTAATTTCGACAGTAAGTCAGACAGTCTAGGTTTCAACATTGGATATCAAAATATATTAGATCAACAACAACATCTACATCACGTGATGAATTAATGGCACCCTGTCATCTAAATGTGGGACACCATCAAAGGTTGACGAACTTCGTTTTTATATTTTTATCCCAATTTGTATTCTGCATAAGAACCTTTTTATCCACTGTATCTCTGTCGATGGTCGCATAAAGAAATTTTTTTGATTTTGTATTTCTATACGCAGGCGTGACGGGCGCAAAATATCGGCTTATTAGGTTAAAGTGTAAACGATAATTATAAGGAATTGATACTCTTTCTTTAATTTATTGATATTGTCCTTTAAAAATTGTGATTCTTTAAATTCAATATTTGTGCATAACCATTTTTGTTAAGAACAGTATTGATTTTCTTTAGATAAGATTTATGGGATGGTATAATGTGTGATCAATCGAATGGCCATCCTGTAAACAGTACTTTATGGGATGGTATAATGTGTGAGTACAGATCAATCGAATGGCCATCCTGTAAACAGTGCGATTTCATACACTCTCTCCTGGTTTCTAATCTATACTCACTTTAGAAGGTTTTTAAATTTTAGACTCCTTGAATACATGTATGTCTGTATACGAGCTATTGCCAATAGGCTATTAAGACTAATGTCTAGTTGTAACGGATGATTTGATTGGCTGGAGCTTTTAACACCTGCCTACATCATAATTAATGCAACAGTGTGTACTAAAACATTCAATTTCCTTGTCGGATGTTAACTCATGATGTCTTCTCTGTTACTGATTTTATAAGTAACAATTTATTATTATTAATGGTGTGGTTTTCACCAGCTGCTAATTGTGTTTATCCTAAATGAGCCAATATTTAAGGCGTGGTCATAAGTCTACATTTTGCAAATCGAAGAAGAAAAATATCATAAAATACACTTCTTGACCAATTTTGAATTCTTAATAAAATGATCAAACTGCTATTAACTGTTTCAAGTCTATTGTTCTATCAACAAATTAAAAATAAATCGCAAATTTATAAGTATTGCTTTAATATTTATAGAACATATAAGCTGATAATAGAATTGAAAGACACTGAAAATTATTTTGAAACAAGCTCAAAATCAAAATAGAAATATATGTATTCTTCCATGCTATATCGTTCAAGTTTCATATTTCATATTAATTGATATAATAGTTTTTACGAAAAACCTATGCATAAGCTTGTTTGACCAATATCAGAACGCGGTGTTTTGACGTTATGTAAAATTTTAACTCTTGATCATTGTCGGTTATCTCAAAGACGTGTTTCAGAAAATGAAAGTTTTTGAAATATTCAAATAACTTTCTTATGGAACGAAATAAATTGAATTTTAATGGTTCAAGCTGTAATAAATGCAGCCTAGTTTGGCGATTTCTCTTTCACTGGGAATCAGATCAGAGGTCGATAAATGTCAAGCGTGAAACTTATTTAGATCTCAACTGATAAACAGGTTTATGTTTGTAGGCCGGACTCGATAGATGGCGTGAAATTAAATTTCACCACATCATAATATCTGTTTAATATTATCAAATACCCAAATAATAGAACGTATAAAGTTACTAGTATTGGGCAGAATCTAATGAACCTGTCTGGAAAAATACATAAACAGTATAAACAACGTTATTTAGTGAACATGGCGTTATAAATAGCAATTGCTATGTTGGCATATATTCCATGGAAAATATGCCAGCAGAGCAATTGCTATTTATAACGCAATGTTCAGTAAATTATCGTTGTTTATTACGTATAGTTGCATTTTACCACTCGAAAATACCTTGTATTAGCCTAGACCTTGACATTTAGCTATTGCATAAAAAATAAACATGTATCTTTTTAATTCACATAGATTTGTTAAGAGAATCAATGATATATTACGACATTGTTATTATAAGACATGTTTTCATTAAATACATCAATTTTATGGAGTGAGAAAAACACATGATATATCGTATACGTTAGTGGTTTAAATCGATAACGTCGTGGAAAAGTATATGACGTCACACCTTTATGACGTCATAGAATACAGACAGAGCAATTGCAATTATAGAAAAATAATTGCAGTTCCTCCGTATGGACTTACAGTGGGAAAGAACAATGGATATGCAAATATATGCTTATGTTAATTTACATGTTGGTTATATACTAATGTTAATTAACATGCTTCATACTAATGTTAATTAACATGCTATATGCTCATGTTAATTAAATTGTTCCCATTAGGTATCGTTTTATTCGAGAGTTTTGTTTACTATATTAGAAATGTTTGCTTGATTGTCCTACGTCTTATTCTAATATAATGGTGGTGGCCTTTGCTTAATTCGTAACGCATGGCAAATGTTTAACACAGCACTTAAGCGGTCACTTTTCTGTTCTTAGCTTAGACGTTTTTGAAAGATAATATTTTATAATAAGGATTAATAATTTGGTTAATAGGGTGTGACAAAAGAATGAACTTTTGTCGTACATTTTACTACGTCATGCTTCATATAAATGGCGAATATGATGAGCTTACTTGACAATAGCGTTGTTTTTATGGTTCTTTCATTAAAAGACGTTTAAAGCAGCACAATCGCGTAACACTGATTTTTAAAAAGATATAGGGAGATTCAACTGTAAACCGTCAATGCAGTATATGTCATTGAATTTCTGTCAGATGAATTTAATACGTTTAGAATTAATTAAAGTGTTAATCAACTAAAGAAAATGTGAACTACGTGCCTTTAGAAATATACTTTTATATATAAACAATATGTTTTCAACTCTGAAAAATCTTTGTTAACACAAGTATAATTTACTCTGTATCACAGATGACAGGTAGTAACTACAAAACACTGAAGCATGCAAGTATATCTGTGAAAGACATGCCTTAGGATTTTTAGGAAAGCTTTTGGTATTTTAGTCTTTAGAAAAAATGCAAAATATATCCCAAAGTCATCAGACATGGTATGATTAGATAAATCTACGCAAATCTAATGACAATACTCTCCTGGACGTTCAAAAAAGGTAAATAATATTCCTCAACAGTAACGTTGTGGTAATACATCATGTTAGCAAATAAGATATATAATACGAAGTTTTTTTTCAAGTATTAGAAATGAGACTGAAAAAGCATTTGACGTACAAGGTAGTCAAAGTGTTCGAACTAACACTGTAATGAAGGAATTCTAAACATAAACTTTGATGTAACAAAACATCATCACTTTGGAGGACTTTATGTTTTCAATTTTGTTACTGAAATCCACGCAATGATTGAATGATCGGGTAAAATGTCAGTTTTACAACAATTGAATGAATTGCATACGTTGGTCCCAAATTTTCCTATTGTAATGAAAAAACGACAATAACAAACTGTCAACCATCACAAAAATCCATAAAACGAAATACAAATTCAAAGCAGAGCAACAAGGACCTTTAAAAAGATAGAGGTAGGATCAGGTGCCTAGGAGGAGTGAGCATCCTCTGTTGACCGGTCACATCGGCCGTCGGCCCAATGTCATATAGACATACCTAAGCTTTTACTTATGATAGTTCTCTCTATTAAAATATTTTTTTAAACAATGTAATGAACAGAAAGTGATTTTTTGTGTACTGTAATGTAGTCATATAACTTTTGAATTCATGGTTTTGGAATATAAATAGGAGAAAAAACTTTCGTACAATTTGTGAAAAAAAAGATTCTTGTTTATCTACGAAAATATTATTAGTATATAAATCCATGACGCAAAATTACCCTTTTTATCATACTTTTATTTGCGATTTTTCGAATAAAAAAGTTTTATGAATAATTTATGCAATATTTTATGGGTTTACATCAAGTACAAATTTCAAAGGTGAGGGGACTTTCAGCAACATCAATTCTATTGTATACAAGGCCTGGCTGTCATCTCGACCTCTGTTATCGGTAGTAATCATTTAACCAGTCATCCACCTTCGGAAGCAGTGACTCTCCCTACGAGTAAGTTAATTTTGTCTTTTTAAGAATCATCTAGAAACAATTTAGTTATAAAAGAGATACTAGTTTGGACTTTGGAAGCTCTCCCCATCCTTGGTCAATGATTGACTGATTCAGAAAAAATCAGATATTGTCAATTAGAAATTATCGATTGTCATAAACGCAAAAGGGACTACTAAATGCTTCTATTTTCTTATTGATGTTTGCAAGAGCTCTAGAGCGCTAGCATCTACGTTAGTTTTTTTTCATTGGAATACGAATGCTGGACTCCATAGTAGGGGATTCTGGTAATACTGTACTACTACAGGTAAACCGTACCATTTGAATTTCGTTTTATCATCTTCCTATGAAATTTTGTGTTTTATTGTTAATGTCAAAAGTAACTGAAGCTTATGTCTTATAATGCAAAGTTATTTTCAATATTATGATAAATAGCTAGCTTTATCTTAAATATTTCTTCAAGCTCGGAAATAAACTTCGGATATGTTTTCGGAGCTTGCCGGAAAGACTAGAGAAGATACGGTTGCTACAAAACAGTACCAATGGTTCTTGATAATTGAAAATTACAGTAGATACATGATGATTAAGGCACAGTCAATGGGCTATGGCATTGTCGATGTGAAGCCCACTCTAGATTCATAATTCTAAATTGATACACCACTCCAACACAATTCCAGTACACCACTGTGCCTTCTTATTTAATTAGTCGGTTCAGAAATATAAACCAATATTTTAGAAATCATCTTCTGTGTTTTATGATGGCTACAGTGCTAGCTCACCAATCTTTTGAAAAGATAAGCTTGTCTGATACCAAAAATAGTAATAGTATACTTTTCAGAGGATCTCGTATCTATAAAACTCATAATCAACCGTTTAAATGATACTCATGTCTGCAGTCAGATTGTGTTTATTCATTACGTTAGAATGATGTGAAATCACCATGTAACGACCCGAAATGATAAATAGGCTTTTTTGACCAGTTTTAATAATATTAAAAAATAATGAGCAATTTACTTTTTAAAAGTTACATTGGTCACATATTATGCCGGTTGCCAATTACACAACGCAAACCTGTCAAGATGACTTTGTCAATCTCGCATACGACGATAAAACTAGCACTGATACAGATGACGTCACAATAGAGTTCGAGGGAGTGGGCAGACTTCCGATTCCCGGGAGGGCATCCAATAGTCAGTGTCACTTTGAAAATGAAAAGACTGTTACCAGAATGGATTTTAAAACTTCAGCAACCCAGTAAGTTATGTTTTATTTTTCTATTTACTTATCAAGAAAATTTTTTGTAAAAGTTTTTAATGGAATGGTATCACTAGTGTTTCTCCTTGTCTCAAACAAAACAAAAACTGTTATAAACCATGATGCAGGTTTTTTCCGCTTGTTGCTATTTTTGCTACAGTTTACGGACATAACCGACTTTTTTTGTATCATTCTTTTAGTCATCAAAGAAAAAAAATTATTATAGATTCCTAATTAAACGCGAGGAATTAAAATCCGCATAAAATTGCAAGAAGCCCACTCGCCGAATTTTAAATCTCGCATATATTTTCTAATAGTTGAAAACTATAGGAAATTAGTATGAAAGATTCGTGTTTGCATTTTTATATTCTCGGGATTTGATACAAAACGGAAAATCGCGGAATTTTGTAGTCGCGTTAAACAAGGATTTTACAATATATGTACTTTAATTTGGAATCACAACACAACATACATGTATCAACAAAATTACCCACATTATTAAATACAGTATTGAATATTTCACTAAATATATTCCATTATTTACTCTTAAACAAACCTCTAGTACTTATAGATTACCGATCAAATTATTATTGTTTATGTATACTGTATGAGATTTTTTTTTTAAAACAGACGCTTTGATTACATGTGTAATTGATGTTTGTGAAACTGCAACAAAAAAAAAAAATAAAAATAGATAAATAAATAATAATAAATTGTGTCTCCGTTATTATACGTATTTTATGATTGTTTACTTTATTTGGTTTCTGTCAAAAATTTGTTGAATATATATATTTCTTAATTTTTTTTTTGACCAGGACTTCTTTTTACGATTTTTTTAACGCTCCAACTGAGATAAGGTAAGTAGACACCTACTTGTTATCAATTATCATGAGTTATATTAAATTACAGTTGTTAAGGAAACACACTCAGTAGAATAAAAAGAATCCCTGTAAGCACGCGTATTCACGAAATGCACTTGTTATTGGCATATATTCATATATCTGACGTGTATTAATCAACTTTGTAACAAATATTACCAATATTTGCTTTAACATATCTAACGTCAAAAAGAGTTAATTTTAAATGTAGAAAGTGGATTCGAAACAAAAATATGTTAGTGTAAAAAGAGACATAGTCACAATTTTGGTCAGAACGTATTTTTCCGTTTTTTATGTTTACATGTACAATGCTTCAGTAAGGCATTTCTAATAGTCAACGAAAACTTTGTCAGTTGTCGTTAAAAGAGAGGTACAGAGCTCACAGTTCTTTTTCATGTAAACAAAGCTTATGTCATATTTTTGTTTACGTTTTGAATGTTGAAGTAAAAACTCCAGTTTTAAACCTTAAATGATTGTGATATTGGCTTGGAACTACTAGTATTTATTGATGCACTACCATTAACAAACATACAGTTCTTTTCTCCTTTGTTTTATTTACGCTTATTAACATTAACATTACAATGTGATCTCAAACAATCCCTGACTGGACTAGCGCTTTTGTTTATTTGACATTATTTGAACTTAGCAAGCACATTGTATATATCTTTATTGCTATCTGAAGGGTTGTAAATATTTTTCAAAGAAATTCTATTTATAAAAATTGGAAAAAATGTTTTACCTTAAAGGAAGCAAAGCGCAGTAATTTTAAAGAAAACACGCCCACTTTGATTCGAACACCATCTCAACCAAGAGGTACTATATACAGCCCCCCGTCTCTCACGATGAGCTACTCTTTGAAATATGTTGACAATTATGAATAAAGTTTCAAGTTTTTTGTGAAAACAATGAATTTTGGCCTATTATGGGTCTAGACACCACTTATATAATTCAATAATAAAATGAAAACTTAATAAAAGTACTTGAAGGATGGAGTCAAGACCCATTCTACCAAAAATTTGCAATTTATCAAATAATTGGCTAATATTTAAGCATAAAACGTCGTATGGTTCAATTTGGAAACCTATATCTCTTGTGATTACAGGTTGAAAGCACGTTATTGACAATCATCTTTAAAGTAATTGTATAAACAATGTATACAAGCAGAAATGAATATTTTAGCAACATTTGATAAAGTTCTTTTTTTTGCAACATCTGATAAAATTCTTTTTTATTGATCCAAATGTCGTATATCTGGCGCCTTGTACGCCGCTGTTCAAGGTTTCGGTTGATCATTAGAATTGCTTAAACAGTATGAACAATAAAAATAGAAAAGTAAAAGTTGACCAAAATCGTGACCACGCCCCTTTAACATTTTGAAGCGACGAAGACACCAAATGGCTGGCCTGGATGGAGATTCAGTTTAAGAAGATCGCTGGAAGCAAGGGACTCATAGAGTTAGAAGATTTCAAGAGTGCTTTAGGCGTGAAAAAGGTTTACTGCTTTCTAAGAAAATCAAGACCCAACAACAATTTAGAAGAACAAAATCAAAAGATCAAACTCTCCTTAATTCTTGAAGCAGATTTATCATCATATGTTATACATTAAGCCCTTTCACAATTGGCGCACGAGCAGAGGCGACCAAATATTCGTGCGACCGAAAAAAATTAGATATGAATCGTTAATTGTTGCCGAAATAATCGCATATGAAAAAAGTATTCGTACGAATTTCGCACGATGTAAGCGAGCGTTGTGCGATGTAAACGCATTGAATCTTGCGATATATCTTGCGTCTATATGCGACTGGTGTACAATGGAAGCAACTGTTGAAAGATAATAAGATAGGAACGCGCGAGAGACTAGGTGATCGGAGAATGAACGTGCGCCAATGTGATTGGACGTGCGATTATGCGTTCCATGGTATGAATGGTCGTGCGAGTCAGAGGGGGTATATACACCGCCCATATTCAGTAGACATAGTTGAAAGCGAGAAAAATACAGATTTGCAGCAGCATTTATTATTAGACCCTATACTTCAATATGATTATTCTATTATATCTGATTGGCCTAGAAAGTCACGTGACAGGGCGATGTCATAAGAATGAGAAAGCCGATATGAGCATACGATATATAGACAAATATAATCAAATCAAAAATATTTGATCATTATGATTCTCTTTAAATCTCAGAACCAACTTAACTATGATTTATGAAAGAAAAGCGAGACAGTTACATGGAAAATCAAACAATCACGACGTTAATGTTGCGACTGTTGAAAAGTCAAACATTATTAGAAATCAACGTATTTTGTTTAATCATATATTGCTTGGTATAATAAAACGTTTATTGCATTAATGTTCAGGTAATATGAAGATTTATTCTCCAGAAAACACAATTTTTTGAACGAAGCCCTCGCGATCGGGAAATATAATTTTTCTTGAGGAAATAATACATGTATTTCCCTCACCATCATGCAAAAAATGTATATTGTAAATTTTGTTCTTAAACAGAGAATATATGAAACAGGGTGTATATATACTAGTAGCAAAGCATGGCATATTGAGGCTGATAATTCGTGCAATGATAGTAAAACGTTGCAAGATTACATGAGACACGTTGAGCAACAGTCTCACGGTCGCAAAACAGACGCATAAACACCAGCAATTTATCTTACGATCTTTAAAAAATCGTGTAACACTCTTACGAGTACACAAAACGTTGTAAAACGTTCGTACTAATATTCGTGCGTTGCACTGCGATAATTTGGATCGCGTTCGGTCCATCTGAATAGTGTGCATGTCCACTATTCAGAGGAGACTTGATGCGACCAGTAAAACGTATGCAACGAATGCGAGAGCTCGTGCAACGTAAGCGAGGGCTCGTGCAACGTATGCGAGAGCTCGGGCGAAGCTAAAAAATTTCGATCGCAAAGTGGTGTAAAGTGGTTGTGTGCCAATTGTGAAAGGGGCTTTAAGGAGATAACTAGACTCGTAATTATCGAACAAACTTTGTCAATGGATAAAACAATTTCTATATAAAGAAAGTTTCAATTGAATTAGATTATATGTTATATGGAAGATTGCTACATGTTCATTGGGGAAATGACCCTATCACTTTAAAGGAATTCACAACTGAAGATTCCTTATTTCACTCGAGTACTTAATTCTGCGATTCATTACTTTAACATCAAATTGCAAGAATATAAATGGCGAAAGCCAAGCTTTTATCATAGTTTCGTTAAGTTAATATCTGTCCGAAAAATAAATGGAAAGTTAAAATCCACCAAATGTACTTCTTGTGATTTTGCATGGATACCAATATTTAGCGTTTAATAAGGAATATACCAAAATGATTTCCCTGCATTTATTTACATGTTTACTTTTGTTTTAGTCCTTTTTTGCCGAGCGTTTCTTTTCGCTATTTGACACGGACAAAAGTGGAAGTATTGAATGCAGCGAACTAATCGATGGTCTCCGGATGTTAACAAAAGGCACACCTGCGCAGAAACTTAAGTTCCTGTTCAACGTTTATGATATTGATGGTTCGTATGAAAATACAATACATGTATTGTATTTGCAACATTAGAAAAACTCGTCTGTTCGCATCATTATTTTAGGTTACCACTTAATTTAATTACTAGTACATTATATTTATGACTTTGCAACTTTTTTGTTAACGATTGATGAATAATAACTGATTCTTATATTAACACCTTGTCCATAAAATGATTAACTAGATAAATTAGTTAATACGTAGGTTCTGACGCCATTGATCGGAATGAATTGAAAATAGTTCTCCAGTCTTGTATGGAAGAAAGTTCCCTGTCATTCGGAGAGAACGACCTGAACAAACTGACAGAAGTTTTGTTTATTGCCGCGGACAACGACAACAATGGAATCATCACATTCCAGGAACTCAAAGCACAAATCGAACAGCATCCAGGAGTCATGGAAAACCTCACCCTCAGGTACATATGTAGAAACACGAAGCTACCCATAACTAATGCTCACAAGATGTTTAATACAACTCTGTTTACACATACTACGAAAGTAGACAGAGGCGTGTTAACATTAAAATCATTTAATGCACAGAATAATTATATCATACATTATCATTTTTTATGCTGTATATTATGTTTGATCGTCTTATGTTAGTGCTGCCAACTGGTTGAAACCGCCCGGAGACAGTAAAGGGTTCAGAATGAGATGGACGAAATCATTCACGTTGAAATACATCGTCAACAATTTACGGAAGGTGTTGTTTCTAGCTTTGTACATTACAATCAACATCATACTGACTGTATACACAGTCTACAGATACAGGGACTCTAACGGATTTGTGATAGGCAAGTACCATTGTTTTGGGTAGTATGCCCATAAAAGGCCAGGAGTCAATGACTCTAAATATCAACAAGTTTGTGTTATGAATTATTCAAATTGGTTCCTTGTAACATTTAGCATCATTTATTGTCTGTTTTATCTTTAGTTGCTCGTGTCGGGGGAATGAATCTTAATTTCAACTGTTCCTTCATACTCGTATTTCTTCTTCGGAATTGCATCACCTACCTACGTGCCACATTCCTGGCAAATTACCTCCCCTTGGACCAGCATATTGATTTCCACAAACTGGTTGGGAGATTGATTCTTTTCTATGCAATTCTCCACAGTGTTGCTCATATTGGGAATGCTCGTACGTAAAAAAGTTCTCAATTTTTCTGTTAATTGGTTTAAAACTCCTTGTCTTGGATTACCTGAAATTGATTTATAAGCTTATTATCATAACTGTGATAAACCAATCATATATTTAATCACATTTGAAGTAACCAACCGCAACCCATGTAATATAAAAACATGTATAACGATGAACGAAAATTGTATCGAGGAAAACGGTTTCTATAGTTTACATAGAGCATTCGATGCCACAAAGCAACCTGACGTCAGTGGATATTTTGTTCACGACCAAGGCAGGAATTGGATGGGTGGGTGCGTCCGCCTACATCACAGGATGGCCCATCCTCCTTATACTGATCACAATGTTTATCTGCTCCCTTCCCTTTGTGAGGAGAGGGGGGTACTTTGAGGTAAGTCGTACATGACCCAACGGGTCATTGCACGCAGGAACACGCAATTGTTATGTACAAAAATAATAACAATATCAGTCGCTATTTAATGTATGTTGTTGGTAATGCAAAATATACCGCTTCATGTTTCTGGTAGATTTAAATAAACGAAGACATATTTTCGTTTTTGTGTTTATCACTAACATAACGAATGTATTATGATAGCAGAAAATCACAATGAAATACTTATGATTGATTTACATATCAAAATATATCAACTGTGATCCGAATTTATAAGGTATTCAACTTCATTAAGACAATTTAATTAGTATAAAGCAATCTTGATCGACTTAAAAGTATACCAACAAGTTGATCTTTAAAAAAAGATATTGAAGCAAGCGCTAGCATTCGATCGATTCTGTCTCTTCTGTATGCACCTGTACATATATTTGATTGAAAACAATCTTTACAAAAATGTTACTTTTCAGGTATCTTACTCCTCACGTTTTGATTTTATTGCGCAGATGATCATTATAGATGAATTTTGAATGATTTCATTTCTTTTATCGTCACAAAAAGATCATTCTTTCATAATTAACCAACATTCATAGAGAAAATCCATTTGAATTAACAGACAAGTTTTGGGGAAACTATTTTTTCGTGCGGAAGGTTTCTTTTTAGACGAAATGACAGAAACAAGCCATATTATGAATTTGCAATAAACTATTCTTATTATTATACTTTATTCATTATTCACATTTTTAACATTTGATATGTTTGTAACACATTCTATAGGTTCTGTATGTCATGTACAAAATCAAATCTTGATAGAGTGATAGAAAAACATGCAAATATATAGAAAATGTCTTAATTGTTAAATCTAAACTTTAAGAAGATATTTATCTAAAATTTGACATCACTGACCCCTAAATGTTTTATTATGTCAAAATAATATAGAATACATATCTAGGCAAAATGAATTAATCTGATAAAATTCTTGATATTCAAATAGTTTTCATTTCAACTCAAACTGTAGCTATAATACAAAATTGTCTATTTGAAGTGCAAAAAGGTCACACAAATATATATATGCAGCCTTGTACATTTTTTTTGTAATTCCTCTATTCGGTGTAACCATTGTGCATAATTAAAAACAATATTTGAAGAAATAAGTTTGCTTAATCAAAAATACTGACAACAAATCCTAATTAGGCTGAAATTGCATTTTAGGTACAAAAAGGTCAAACTGAATTGTACATAAATCAGAGGGATGAACACTGACCCCTCATTATCGTAGTATTTTTTAAGTATGTCTTGTCTATAGATTCTTAAGAAATTCTTGATACAAGAACATTGAGGAGTGGGGTACCTTAGAATCTAAAATATAATTTATTGAAAGTACTTACATTGAGTTATTAATCTAAAGTGGATTAATTTCATATTTCTTTCCTAGTTTAAAGTTCAAAGTTTAAGCTTCTTATTCCTTAGTAAAAGTGGCATATTTCTTGACGTACAATTAACACATGTAGCAAGTCTTACAAATATAAAACTGTTGCCCTTCTGCTCATTTTATTACAGACAATTTTTTCTATTGTACATTATACGTTTTAAAAAGTTCTAAGTATTTTATTGAGTACATATGTTGTACACCTCCTTATTCTATAACTGTATTAGAATTATAGGTTTTAAATATTTCAAGTCCTTTATTGGACTCATGTTTTGTATACTAGATTTTTGTTGGATACACATGCTGTATCTACTAAGTCTTATATTGGACACATATGGTATATATACTAGGTCTTCTATTGGATACATTTGCTGTATATATTAAGACTTATAATGGACACAATTGTTGTAAATACTAGGTCTTTTATTGGACACATTTGCTATATAAACTAAGTATTTTTTTGAACACATTTGTTGTATATATTATATCTTTAATTGAACACATTTGTTATACATACTAGGTTTTTTAATGGACACATTTGTAATATATACTTAAGAAATAAAGAACGAGTTTTCGTGAATGTTGCAGAATAACCTCCGAGGTCGAGAAATGTTGTTTTGAAATATAAAAGCCGAGGCGCTAGCCGAGGCTTTTATATTTCAAACAACATTTCTAGACCGAGGAGGTTATCCTGCAACATTCACGAAAACAAGAACTTTATTTCTATTCTACTAACAGCCCAGTATTTCTACAAATCGTTTCTCCTATAGAGAGACGATCTAGGTCATTTTGACGGCTGTTCCGTGTAACCCCAATGGTTTTGTTATTAATGTTTACATGTGTATCGACCAAAGGAATCACATGCAGACGACAGACTTTTCTTAGGATTTTAATTCTCTTCATTTATTTATAAAATATATTTGAATCACATTCCTTATATTTTAATGGCAATTTAATACGATTATTACTACTACACGTTATATATTTTATGTAAAAACACGCAGTGAGAAAATGTGCTAGGGAGGTCTTAGGAACAGCCGAATTGATCGCTTAAAATAAAAATTTGAGGCAATACACATTGTTTTGACTGGAACTAACACGTGCAATTGACATGGTTTTAAAACTTTTTACGGTTTGAAGTTGTACTTCCATGATTAATGCGAGACAAATAGGTATTTCTCATCTGATAATTTACTGATGACGTTCGTGGTATATTGGAGAATAATGTCCGCGGCATCTCTTTGATCTCGGCAATAACTGTAGTAGAATAAGTCTTACATTGGACACATTTGTTGTTTATACTAGATCGTTTATTGGACACATTTGTTATGCATACTAGGTTTTTTATTGGACACATTTGTAATATATACAATGTACTAAGTCTTACATTGGACACATTTGTTGTATATACTAGATCGTTTATTGGACACATTTGTTATACATACTAGGTCTTTTATTGGACACACATGCTGTATATACCCTTTTGGATCCTCCTTATTCTTCACGGACCAATATTCTGGATGTTCTTTATTGGACCCGGCCTGATATTTGTTGTAGAGAAGATATCAAGGTCCAAGCTGTTTAAGAAAGCGAAATACGGTGGCACGCACATATCGGAAGTCAACCTTCTGCCGTCAGGGGTTAGTTTACCCTATTATGATAGAAATAATGAAATATAAGAATTGACCAAGACTCTCATTTAACACAAAATAAGAAGGTAAAGTTACAAAAGTTTAAGCTGAAACCTTTTTTGCCAAAGAAGCGCAAAAACAAAAGCTAAAATAATGTTTCCAGATACTTTATGTAAGTAAAAAAGGTAAAACGTATTGACAGTTTTTAATATTAAACATACATTAATAAAAAGTCAAAAATGAATATTGCATTGAAACGAAGACATTCTAGATTGTGGGTTGGTTATTTTGCTTAATATTGTCAACATCATGCAGGATATTGATAAATAGCAGTATAAGTAACAACTACTTTTTTTTACCTTCTTATAATTTACTTTAATAATCTGGAGAGAAAAATCAGAGATGTTGACACATATTTTAAAAATAAAATTTCATGTTCAAATATTTTGTAGACTTTGCTAGCCTGATAATCGTTTTTAAACAAATTATTGACTTATTTTCAAGGTATGTCACTTAATAATAACAAGACCTGACAGCTTCAGATACCAACCTGGGGATTACATTTTTATCCAGATTCCAGTAATTGCTGCACACGAATGGCATCCGTTTACTATCAGTAGTGCACCGGAAATTAAAGGTGACCTGTACCAATTTTTTTTTTCAAATATAGATTACATACTAAAAACACTGGAAGGCGTTACATCGAAATAATTTGCCTTACAAAACATTTTGTGTTTTCAGCTTATCTAAACAAACTTATTTACACTCTATGTAGGAGTAATATGTTCCGTTTAAAAAACTACCGCCCCCCCCCCCCGAAAAAAAAACCCTCACAACAAAAAAAAACCCACCAAAAAACGAACGGTAAAAAACACATAAAATGGCACAGTGTAGACAGATTTGGTAATGCTTTTTAAAATTTGATTCTTCTTAGATAGTCTTTGGCTTCACGTGCGATCGGCAGGGAACTGGACTAGGAAGTTGTACAAATATTTCTCCGAGCTGGACCCGATAAATGAGGGTAAACCGGAGGTAGTTCTACAGAAGAGACGATTGACGCTCTCTCCATCACTGCTCAACTTTAAAGGTGAGAAACTCGATTGTTCAATTACTTGATCTGTGTATATTAGATATTAATTAATAAACATGTTTTATCTTCTTACATTCTATTAATTGTAGCATCTGGCCATTCGTCTGGAAGACGAGGAACTCAATATTTAGAAAAAAGTCAGGTACTTCTTTTAACGTAGTTGATAAGTCAGCAGAAATGTATATAATTTTGTTGACAATTTTGGTAAATAATAGTACAGATAATTTATGAGATCTAAGTGTAATTAGAGTTGATTAGCAGTTTTATCTTACCCACAGAAACAGCTTGCGCACGAAAAGAGGGTCGCTCAGAAGAATAAGAAAGTTCAAGTCGAGGTTGATATTTAAAATGATATACTTCTTGCTCAAGGGTTGTGATTCATATATATATATAAACCATTTAAGTTTGTAATATACTGATTATTAAATATACAGTGTTACATTGACGGACCGTATGGGACGGCCACCAGAGAGATCTTTGACACAGAGCACGCGGTTCTGATAGCAGCGGGAATAGGCGTCACGCCAATGGCGTCCATACTCCAGAGCGCCATGTACAGGTACAAAGCGTCAATGAGCACCTGTCCCCGATGTCAGCACAGCTTCTATGGCCCGGTCTCTGACCAGGCTATGGCTCTGAAAAAGGTATATCAACATGCAAATTCCTGACTTAAATACATAATCCTTTTTTATAATGAAAAAGGTGATTTAAAAAAAAAAGAAATTAGCATGCATCAGACGATAAATATAAGTTAATTATCTCTACAAAAATTGTTAATGGATTTAATTGTAGGTGGATTTTATCTGGATAAATCGAGAACAGAAATCATTCGAATGGTTCCTAGGGCTACTGAATCACATTGAAATGGAGCTGTGTAACGAGATCAAAACCACGGAGAAGATGATAGAGATGCACATGTTCATGACGGCAGCCCAGGATAAGACGGATATGAAGGGGGTGGGTCTACAGATCGCTCTGGACCTGATTCACAAGAGAGACAATCGCGATTTGATCACAGGTCTTCAGACGAGGACACAGGCGGGGCGGCCAAACTGGGAACAGGTATTACCTACGTAACTGATAACAAACAATAATTGATGCTTTTAATGAATGTATTTATGTATATTACACTGGGCTCCTATAATTAATTGATACTTCAAACTTATGAGTAGAGATATGACAACGGGTTATTTGATTGAAACCGATACTTGAATAGCATGAATGCAATCAGTTTTAAATATGACTGATATCATTTAACATAATACATTGCCCTGAATATAAGTATACATGAATTATTTTTCTTCTTCAGATTTTTGATAGAATTTCTAAAGAGAAGAGAGGCAAAGTAAAAATATTCTTTTGTGGTTCACCTCAGCTTGGAAAAACTATCAAAAAGATGTGCATGCGCTATCGTTTTAACTTTTCTAAAGAAAATTTCTGAGGAATAGACACACTGCTTACATAATATGTTTTACGGTGCGACCGTTGGGGCGAGCGCAGCAGGTGATCAAAAATGAATTATGATAAATCAATAAAAATAAAAGTAGTGAAGTAAAGTACACGTAAATGAAGAATGCAAAATAAAATAAATATACCAATTTTCCAGTAAATTTTTATTATTCATAATTCATAAGATTTTTTATTTATTAATATACCAATCTGATTAAAATCAGATCTTAATAACGCTCCGAAATTCTGATAGTCGCTGAACAAAGTGTAGCGACATCAGAATTTGTCGGAGCGGATCATCAAAAATCTGATTTTGATCAGATTGTTTATATACTGGTCGCACGCCAGTATAGAAATATCTCAGAAAAAATGTTGTTGAATAATAAAGATTTTAACATAATGTTTTAACATAATATTTCCTCTTTTCTTGCAGCAGACATTTTTCTTAAACAAATAAAAATTGACTTATCACAGAATCCCCCCTCCCCCGTTTAAAAAGAAATCAAATTTACGTATAAAAAAATTTGTTGATCACATAAGGAAAATGGATCCCCCGGTAGCATGTAATACCGTATATAGTATATAGTAGTGAAAATAAAGACACTTTTGAGCAGCTAAAGAGCTAAAGGCATACCACGCACTCCCCATTCCTCACCCCGATTAGAATTTTCCTGATTTTGAGAATTTTATTTTTCTTTTTGCTTGTGAAGATTTTTTGAATGATGTTGCCACGCCCCACGCCAAAAAAACGTTCCTGGAAATTACCGTAAATACAGTAAATAAAATAAATGTGAGCAATTATCCAAATGAGAGCAAGTTACAGCTGTTTCCTATCTCTGAAGAAATGTCTCGATTCGTTAGCTCTGCGAGATTTTGAGAAGATTTTGGTATTTATATTTCAGCACATTTACAATAACTACTTAGAGTTGTTTCCCCTTATTGTGACGTCAAAGTTCACGTCGGTCAAGTGTAGTCTGTCTCTTTGAAAACACACTAGAAAAAACTACGCGAAAAATATTGATTGTTTATTTAAAAAGCATGATGTTCTGGAAATTACACAATTTATCTGTTTCTCAAAAGTTTTACTTTGATTCTCGCGAGATGGTATCCAGTCTAGTGAGATCGGCCGACATTGAGGAATTGCATTGTGGGTCGAAATTTACTGACTCCGAAAAATTCTGTCGGATCAATGTGCAAGAAATCCATTGTGACGTCACTCGAAAGGACGATAACTCCGTTAGTCTTAAAAGTAATGGAAATTGGCGTTGTGTTATTTACAATGCATGTGCATAGTCTTTATCTTGTTCTCGTGGGAGTGTGAAACGGGAAACCATAATTACAGGGAACTACTGGGACGATTAAAACAAGGCATTACTGGTCCGATTTACTGACGCCAAAAAAATCCGTTGAATGAATGTGAAAATAGTCCGAATTTTCTATTCACACACGCCTTGCCGGTAGAGCTCGCTTCGCGCCGGCGCTGCGCGCCGGCGAGCTGCGCTCGCTATTAACTTATTCCCACATGACATCGCTATGCAGATAATGTGTAAAGGTTTAAGTAATACTTAATCGCCAAGTATCTTTTCATCTTTCACATTTATGAAGACATTGATATTTATTGTATTACCTATTTAGTATGTAAAAGTCGTATTTGTATTTCAGTCTCTCATAATATATTAGCAAGATTTATCAGTTTCCTTTTGTGACGCGTTTCGTTATAAGTTATAGGCAAACCTCCTGTGTTTTCGAACTATTAATTATTTCAAGACTAAATCTAATGCATCGTTCTCAGTAAATACTTAAAATATGTATTTTTGGATTGTTTATGGCATATATTTTATCATATATGTAAATATAAACCAAAATGCACTTGTCTTCGACAAAATAAAAAACCAATATACTAGTATTAAATATATGTATGTTTTGTCTTGTTGTTTGAGGTGGCTAAATAAACCTTAAAATAGTATCTCAAAGCAGCAGAAACTTAATAATGAAAGATAGCATGATGCATGCATAAGACGTATCGACATGATTGTATAAAATTCAATTCAGTAACCATGAACAAGCGCCCAAAGTGTGTATAGTATATACTTGAACCACTGAGTTATGATGATGTTCAACCAAATCGATTGATTGTGACCGGTCAGCAAAGAATGCGCAATCCTCTATGGAACCTGATCCTACCTCTATTTTTTAAGAGGTCCGTGTTCACTGTGTTCCTGTTTTGTAATTTTCTTTTGACCTTTGCATTTAAACACTGTTCGTTATCACCACACATACCCGTGTGGGTATTGGTATTTAACGGAACGAAACGGAATCTTTTAAACTTTTTAGAATATGACAAATAACATAAGAACCACTCGCCATTTCTTTATTTCTATATTATTTGGGATAGACGAGGCAAGCTAACAAACCATTTCTTCAATTCAACCATCTTGCGAATGTGCTGATCATTTCAGCGTTTGTGTTCTTGTATTGTTTACATGTCAACTTTTATTCCATTTATAGTACATAACTTGTTATTTTGACGGTAGATCTTGCTAGAAGGTTGATCAACTTAGCAAAAACATTATGTATAGGCATGTTTTAAATATAATTTTTAAAATAGCTAAGCACATTTGCATGAAAAGGGTTTAAAATTCATTCACTACATTGTACCTTACTTCTGAAATAAATTCTGATTCCGTTCCGTTCCGCTAAATACCAATACCCGTGTGGATATTAGTATTTAACGGAACGGACGGAATATTTAAAAACATTCAAAATATGAAAAATATCATAACATGAACAGCATTTATTCGATTGAAAACAAATTAATTCTTTTTTATGGGAGTTTACGGGAGAATTACTGAGTCTGTTAATCAAGCTTACAAACCACGTTTACATCAGGAAGAATTTCAAATTATACCAAACGAATTTGGAGAGATAACATCATTCAAAAAATAATTAATTTTTATAATACATTGAAATTAATGATGATTTATGGTCTCACCAGAAAATTATCTTTCATTTCGTTCCGTTCCGCAAAATACCAATATCCGTGTTTATTGGTATATAACAAAACGGAAAGGGGTCTTTTAAATCCATTTTAGCTCACCTGAACCGACGATTCTAGTGAGCTTTACTCATCACCCATTGTCCGTCGTCCGTCTGTAAACTCTTCACAATTTTACTTCTCCAAAACCACTAGGCAAAATTTAATTAAACTTTGTTAAAAGCATAGGAAGGGAATGGAATTTAAAATTGTTAAAACAAAGGGCTGAATTTTTTTTAAAAGGGAGATACATGTAATTGCGAAACATTGAGTATAGGGTGGGTGACTTTAAAATTTTCTCCACAAGAATCATTGCATCAGAAGTGCCAATATTTACACACAAACTTGTTTTCATAGTGTAAATTCTAAACTGTGAAATTCGTGACCCCCAGACCAAAACTGGGGCCCCAGGCGGGGTTCAAAGTTTAACAAAGAAATATGTAGAAATATGTTTGAACGTCTTCTTCTCAAAAACCACTGCATCATATATCCCAATTTTTACCAAAAAAATAAAGTTCAACAAAGGAATACATAGGAAATATGTTTTAAAAATCTTTTTCTCAATTACCAATGCACCAGAAATGCCAATAATTACACAAAAACTTGTAGTTTATATAGTGGAAATTCTAAATTGTAAACATTGTGACCCCAAGGACAAAAACTTGGACCCCAGGCGGAGTTTAAAGTTTTACATCTAAGAAAGATGTTTAAAATTCTTCTTCATAAGCACTACAATGCAACAGTTTAAGATATTACTATGTGTTGTAACGTTAACTTTCATGCGCAAAAATTGTACAGACATTCAACTTCAAATTTTGTCATTATTACCTCTGACATTTTTTTTTAAACACTCTCACGAAGACATGTTATACTCAACATCATCCTCTATTCTGAATAATCTTGTGCATTTACTTATCACTTATTTTGAATAAAATTGTGTGATGCATATGACACAAAAAAGTATTCGGAAATGTATTTATTGGCCAAATAAAACAGCTCACAGACCTCTCTCACCGAGGGTGGAAACTGAAATATACATGTAATAGCAAATAAACTTAAAGCACAATTCACACACTAAGGCTAGATCCACATACAATCTTGAACAACAATCGACAACTGATAAGATTACGCTTATGGTACGCCATACATACTAAGTATACATGTGCGAACTTTAAGGGAGATTTCAGATCATTAAAACATTCTCGTGCATACGCCATTACGTAAGCATTATATATTTGAATTGATCATATGACAAATGACAAAAAAAAAAAAATACACCGCCTGTACGTTTTGGGGGCACATACAGCAAATTACAAATATATCGGATCAATCATAAAACCGTAGTTTTGGGGCCCTAGAAAAAGGATTCTGACAAAGATGGGGCAAGAACAACCAGTGAGAACTTCTAATAACATTTTCAACCCTTTCTTCCCCAAGTTGATGAATAAGATTTGCTGTTCCTCTTAGCTTATCTGCAATGTGTGGACTTGGCTGGCTAAAATACAAACTGTGATAAATCATTAACCACAAGTCAACAATGGCTGAAAACTTAAGGTAATGGTAATCCTCATCAAACAGTCTCAGTGGTTTGGTGCTTTTCAAGAGACAATCAAGTTCAGGGTGATACACGGCAAACTGATAGGCATCATTTGTTATGGCACAAACTGGCACTGCAGGAACAAAGTTGCTTAAATCATTTCTCCTGTTGTCATTGTTGAGGAAATTCCGGTACTTGCAGAAGGACACAGCAATTGCTTGTTTACACAGCAGTGTCTCATCACAAATATTTGTTTCTGATATGTGCTCTTCACTTGAAATACCATCCTCTTCATTTGAGTCTGAACTGGGATACATCAAGTCTTGGTATGCCAGTCTGTGCCTATACATTTCATCTGTCTTCTTTTTCACAGAGAAAACAGCTGATGTACTGTATTCTGTATCCGTATATTGATTTCTTTTTGAAGGTAGAAGAACAGCATCAGCAAAACCATAGAAAAGATTAGGACTACCTAAAAAAAGTATCAAAACTCAATGCTAATTATGTAACAACTGTTTATCAGAAATCACAATGGGATTAAAGACACTTGATAAGATCATTTAATTAATTATGCATATTTTTTAAAAAATAAAATTCCCTTTGCTTTTTTTGCCATAATATATCTTTTCATAATTGGCTACTTTTTGTCAAATGTCTGCTTGACACCCTAGCATTGATAATTAACAAAAAAGTAACTGCACCTGTTTCTATAACCCTGGTGTGTATTTAATTATATTTTGATACATGCATATATGATATATAGTTACATCTTGAAATATATAACATATACATAAATTAACATACAGCCATATATGGCTATCAAACAATTGAATAGCCTCTTAACTATTTCAACTTGTTATTTTTGTAAGGTAAAAAAAGTTAATTACTTCAAATATCTCATGATTGAACATGTTGTCTCGTTAAACTAGGTGCTAACTTGTCTCTGTTTATTTGCAACAAAAAGATTTTGAGATTTACGGAAACAGTTTTGTCAACAAACTATGAAAGCATATTGTCATTCTCTAACAATTTAACAAATACATTTATCAGGTCATTTTGATGTCAAGAGAACATAAAATACATGCAAAAGTGTATTTATTACATAAAAATGAACGAAAATAAATTCTTTTGACCTCCCCCCCCCCCCCCCCCCCCCAGAAATTTATGATCATTGCTAAAACAATACTTTTAACAACTGCATCTGCAATATGTAAACTAGTGTCTGTCGAAAAAGTGGACACAAACATTTTTTTATGGGCTACCATACAGTGTCGACCAGACCAAAAACCAGAGCAGACCCCAACTAAACCCTATGTCTGCTCTCAGTGTCTGCTTTTAAAAACTTTGTGTCTGCTCTGCATCCACTTGGGGTTTACTTTGAGATTACTCAGGGTTTGCTTTTGGGGTCTGCTTTACACATGGAAGTGTAAAACAGACCCGTATTTTATCTTACCGCCTGTATACACCCAGCCTCTTGTATATTCCAAATACAAATGTACCAACAAGTCTGTCATTTTTCAGTAGCAATTGTACATTAAGCACAGGAAAAATTACTTTTAAGACAAAATGGAGGATGTAAATCGAATTACGGAAATTCCCCATACACGTATGACCAAAACGACAAATGTGCGCTTCGCCAGGGATGGTTAAAGAGACATTGACCACGCGACTACTAGTAGTCAACAGGTGGCTGATTACAAAATGGCAAAAACATTGCTAAGAACTTTTTTGATTTAATAGGGATAGATAAAAATTTAGATTTATGGGAATTTAATAAAGAATGCACTTTTGATAAAATAAGATGCAAATCTGTTAGAGTCTAGCTCTACAATTAGCATTAAGCAAATCACATTACAATAACTGTCGTCTTACTCCTTGGGTATCAAGAAACACAGCCTCAATAAAAGTTTTGTAAAATTTTGTTTCTATATGTATATTTATGTATGTATAATTCACAACACAAGTATTTGATCAAATTTAGGATGAAAAAAGGGTGTACTTAACCAAGAGACTTAATGAAAGTCAAATAAAAAAACAGTTATCATTTAATAACGTACATTTATGTACACCATGATAAAACTCAATGGAATTAAAATCAATAACTAATTTAAAGTATTAATTTAATAAAAATACATAAAAAAGAACTGTATCTATATACATGTTTGTGCACTGTATATAAACATTTAAAGCTATACACGCTATAATTTTCATCAATTTTGGACGACTGGGAAAATGCATGTGTTTGATTACTTATAAAAGTTACCTTTATGCTGTTGATTATAATACAATGTACTCAATTCGATCATGTAACAAAGATATCAAATTTTAAACAATAAAAAATATTTCTTTTCCTGCAAGGAAGTAAAAATACTTTCGTTAACAATGACATAGGCCTATGTGTTTTCCCCTAATTGAAGGGCTATTTTTAGTTCATGTGAGTGTTATCCTATTTAAACAAGCAAAAGTAAGAGAATCCTGAATGACAATATTAAACACTCATAATACATGTATATATTTCAAATTTACAGCTTTTCAGCATATTCAAAATCGAGACAGATATGTAACACATTACATAAAACATTAAAATTAGGCAAACAACAAGAGGCCCATGGGCCACATCGCTCACCTGAACAGCAGTTCCTTGTAACATTACATTTCGTAGCATATGCTTTTTCTATTTTAAACATTGAACCCCTTTCTGGGGACACAGTTATGGTCCGAGGTTTATGGTTGGCTTGAACAACATAAATAGTAACATAGGAATTAAAATGTGTAGCACTGCGGTGGGACCGCACGTACACAACCTGAAAAAGAAGAGAAGAGTTCCACTTCAAGAGGAATAACTCTCAGACTATACAGAACATCAAGAAAGATAACTCTTGGTTCCACTACATTAGAGTTTACACAATTTGAGGATCCTTGCAAAGTAATCTCACAAACTGTAGCATTATAGTTCTCGAGAAAAACTTTTTAAAAACATTTTCAATATATCTTTCTATGTTAAACTTTGAACCCCTCTTGGGGCCACAGTATTAGTCCAGTGCTAAAGTTTTAATTATTTGGAATCTACATTATTTAAGGATGCTTGCATAGTTATCTCACAAGCTGAAGCATTATAGTTCCCTAGAAAAAGATTTTTCAACATTTTCCCTCTATATTTCTATGCTAATTTAAACTTTGAACACCTCTTGGGGCCCCAGTATTAGATTGAGGTCACGGCTTTTTTAATTTCGAATCTACACTATTTGAGGGTGCTTACGTAGTTATCTGACAAATTGATGCATTGTAGTTCTCGAAAAGAAGATTTTTAAACATTTTCCATATATACCGGTACTTCTACATTTAACTTTAAACCCATCTTGGGTCCCTAGTATTAGTCCAAGGGTCACTATTTTAAAACTGTCGAACCTTCATTGTCCAAGGTTGTATGCATGATAGTAATCTCACAAATTGAAGCATTGTAGTTCTCGAGAAGAAGATTTTTTAACATGTTACCTTTATATTTCTATAATAAACTTTGACCCCATCTTGGGGCCCCAGTATTGGTCTGGGGTCATGATTTTACCAATTAGGAATCTACATAAGCGAAGGATGCATGCATAGAAATTCCACAAACTAAAACATTGTAGTTCTTGAGAAGAAAATTTTGAAACTTTTCCTTTATGTTTTTTAAAATGTTTAAATTTTGAACCCCTCTTGGTGCCCATCAATTGTCCGGGAGTTACAATTTTTTGAATCTACATTATTTAAGGATGTACATGTATGCATAGTAATATCCAAAACAGTTGCACTATAGTTCTTGAGAAGAAGATTTTAAAACATTTTCCTATATATGTTAAAATCTAAACCCCTACTGGGGCCCCAATTTTTGTTCGGGGGTCACGATTTTTACAATCTTCACTATATATACAACCTTTTGTGTATGTATTGACATTTTTGGTGAAGTGGTTCTTGAGAAGAAAATTTTTAAACATTTTTCATATGTAGTTCTATGTTAAACTTTGAACCCCGCCTGGGGCCCCAGTTTTGATCTGAGGGTCAGGATTTTTACAATTTAGAATCTTCATTATACATACAAGCTTTTGTGTAAATATTGGCATTTCTGGAGCAGTGGTTCTTGAGAAGAAGATTTTTAAAACATTTTCCTATGTATTTCTATGTGAAACTATGAACCCCACCTGGGGCCCCAGTTTTGGTCCGAGGGTCACAATTTTTATAATTTAGAATCTTCACTATATATACAAGCTTTTGTGTAAATATTGGCATTTCTGGTGCAGTGGTTCTTGAGAAGAAGATTTTTTAAACATTTTCCTATGTATTTCTATGTTAAACTTTGAACCCCGCCTGGGGCCCCAGTTTTGGTCCGAGGGTCACGATTTTTACAATTTAGAACCTTCACTATATATACAAGCTTTTGTGTAAATATTGGCATTTCTGGTGCAGTGGTTCTTGAGAAGAAGATTTTTTAAACATTTTCCTATGTATTTCTATGTTAAACTTTGAACCCCGCCTGGGGCCCCAGTTTTGGTCCGAGGGTCACGATTTTTACAATTTAGAATCTTCACTATATATACAAGTTTTTTGTGTAAATATTGGCATTTCTGGTGCAGTGGTTCTTGAGAACAAGATTTTTAAACATTTTCCATATGTAGTTCTATGTTAAACTTTGAACCCCGCCTGGGGCCCCAGTTTTGGTCCGAGGGTCACGATTTTAACAATTTAGAATCTTCACTATATATACAAGCTTTTGTGTAAATATTGGCATTTCTGGTGCAGTGGTTCTTGAGAAGAAGATTTTTTAAACATTTTCCTATGTATTTCTATGTTAAACTTTGAACCCCGCCTGGGGCCCCAGTTTTGGTCTGAGGGTCACAATTTTTACAATTTAGAATCTTCACTATATATACAAGCTTTTGTGTAAATATTGGCATTTCTGGTGCAGTGGTTCTTGAGAAGAAGATTTTTAAAGACATGCACCCTATACTTACTGTTTCGCAATTATCTCCCTTTTGAAAAGGGCTGTGCCCTTTATTTTAACAATTTATAATCCCCTTTCCATAAGGATGCTTTGTACCAAATTTGGTTAAATTTGGCCCAGTGGTTTTTGAGAAGAAGTTGAAAATGTGAAAAGTTTACAGACGGACGGACAGACAGACGGACGGACGGACGGACGACGGACAACGGGTGATCAGAAAAGCTCACTTGAACCTTCGGTTCAGGTGAGCTAATAATGGCCACCTGATATCCCACGGACAAAAGCAATGAGGTCGGTTTTGCTCCTCCTTCATCTATATTCATGAAAAGATATATTTAACTAGCCGGAAAATAAACAATTAAAATTCTATATCTTTGTAACGAGATGGAATTTACCATTGTTATTTAAAGAATAAAGGTAACTTTTACAAGTAAACAAACACAAATTGCGTTTTCACTGTCATTTAAAAGATAATTTCACTACAGATGATGAGAATGCAAATGAGTTGTCAACTGAAGATCTGCTTGGTCGGTGCTCTCATTGGTCACTGCGTTTAACCAGCTAACTAAAGATCTGCTTGGTTGGTGCTCTCATTGGTCAATGCATTTAACCAACTTACCAGAGATCTGCTTGGTCGGCTCTCTCATTGGTCAATGCGTTTAACCAGCTAACTAAAGATCTGCTTGGTCGGTGCTCTCATTGGTCACTGCGTTTAACCAGCTAACCAGAGATTTGCTTAATTGAAACACTAATTGGTCGACAAAATAGCCTGATAAACAGGTCTGTTAGTTAGACCAGACTCTGGTCTGCTTTCAGAGTCTGCTTCTGAAATTGGGGTCTGCTCTCTGATAGAATGGGTCTGGTCGATACTGTACATCATAGATATGTATTTTGTAAATATGTTAATGGCAATACTGATGTACATTTACCCAACTGCTACAAATTCATATGAACTATTTTGTATGTGTATTCTCTAATTAAGGAATTCATCTATAAAAATTGTACACCCTCTGGGCCTTTAGTTTTAAATAAACTATCTTATCTTATTTGTACAACCCACCAAACTGTGAACTGTCATGGTTTTACACCTACATCATGCATGTATTACATACACAAATATGTACATGTATGTAATGTATACTGTATACAACCCACCAAACTGTGTACCGTCATGACTTAACACCTACATCATGCATGTATAACATACATATACCTGTACATATATGTATGCAGAGTGTATATACATTTATTGGGACATTTTAAATCAAAATGCCTGACACATGTCAGAAAAGAGGATTTGCAATTTTAAAAGCAATTGTCAAAATTGAATTATCATTTAAAGAAAAGAATTGAAATTGTTTGATGTACACCCTTTTCAAAACTATGAAATTCCCTACTTTTACTTTCATTTTCAGTTTTTCAATACAGAGCATTTTGCAGGAAAACGAATCTGACTTCACACCACAAATTTTAACAGGAAAGAGACAATTTGATGACATTTCATTCAAGAGGTCCCTTGTTGCTGAACGGAAATTAGGACCGGAGCTATGAACCCCAACGTTAACATTAACCCCTAAGCAAAATGCATTAGTGGACTATACCCTACTGCCATGTATTACATACATATAAATGTACATATATGTATACTTTTAACAACTCACCAGTCAGTGTACTGCCATGTATTACATACACATACATGTACATATATATATATACTGTAAACAACTCACCAAACTGTGTACCATCATGATTTTACACCTATATCATGCATGTATTACACATACATGTACATATATGTACACTTTGTACAACTCACCAGTCAGTGTACTGCCAAAGTTTATAGGCTCCCCACACCCACAGGGACAGTAGACTTCTGATTTACCATTGGTGTAATAACTGTCCACAAAGTAGTTGGATGGGTAGGGAAGCAGCTGGGATAAAAAATGATGCGACACAATTGATGCAACATGCGCTTCTGATGTTTTGTAACTTAATTTCTGCAGAGACTTTTCATGTTCTTCTGAAATAAAATAAAATTCCATTATATCTCAGGAGCTAATAGTCTCAAGTCCTGCCAAGCAAAATTGGCTGACAAAAATTTCAAATTCACAAGTCCATCCTTCAGCAGCCTGATTGTGTGTGTGACAATACAGTTTCCAAGGTAGGATTTTGTTTGCCAGGCAGTTCTAAGGCTTATTTATCTGTAAAGTTCTTAATACCATGTATATTTTATAAGTCTGAATTTTACTTAGGGGTCTGAATCCCATTCTTGATGTGAATGAGAGAAATAAAGATGGACAAGATTGTGATTTAAACCCTCTCCTGATCTGTAGGCAAGTGCTATACAAACTGTCAATTAAACCTGTCTGATTGTTAAACATTTTGCCATGTGAGAATATATATAGGTGGAATCCACACATGTCCGAATATGTGTTTGCCGGGATGCTGGAGGCATATTTGTGATAATTTTACACAGACTATGTAAAGAACTATATATGATAAGAGTTAAATTTGGCCCCCATAATTCGCCATTTTTTAAGTGTTTCGGGTACAATACAATGTTAACTAATTTTTTAGAAGAGTTGATATACCGTAAATATATTTTTCATCCTTTTATTTGATTTATTTGCACTCACTGGCAGTATATGATGTCAGAAGTGACGCCATTTCTATAATTCAATCAAAGTCAGCCAAAAATTGACATTTTTCTTATTCATTTACAAATGGGAAACATAGAGCGTATGCTTGAACAAGGAACATTTTTTTGTCACTTATCAGTCTTGGATAGATACATCTCTGATTAAAATATTTTATTTGTTCAAGAATGCGCTCTATGTTTTCAGAACGGAAAACTGCTTGAAAACAAGCTGTTTTACGCTAAAAATGCAAAAATGGCGGGAAAAGGTTTTCTTTACAATGTCATATTTCTAAATTGTGGGCACAATTGAACCAAAATGAATATTATTAAACACATCACATACATATCTGTACTAAGAAAACAAAGAATGATAGTAAAATGATGATGTTCATTTTAGGGGGCCATTTTAGGCCCTTATCATATATAGTCCTTTTATAAATTTTCATTTTCCATTTTGATTATCTTACCTACTCTCCTACATACAACTTTTTTCACATTTTAACTTTTAAAAAAGGAGCAGGTCCGGTACAATCACTAGATTTAGCTATGTAGCTTGATTTACCTACATAGCTTTATTTACCTACCTGAAATAGGTTTGATTAGCTACCTTTATGAAATTTTGCTTTTGATGTAAAACAGACAAAAGTCGCAAGGAAATGTAAACCTTTATTTGTACTGTGTAGTTTAACACATATAGGTAATCACAGATTACAAAGCTAACCGAGACGAGGCATCACCTTTATGAGGCATCACCTCTATGAGACCACCTTTAACATATCATATGAAAATCATACTTTATGATCTTGGATATTCATGGATACTCTTTTGACACAATATCGTATAATATTATCATACGTAAATGAATTGTATAATAATTCAAAGTCATATAATACAATATAATACCGTAATATATAATGGTGCAATATGATATTGTAACATCTGAGATGACATTGTCTAATGTCATACATTATTGTATTTGATCACATAATACAAATTTAAATCATAATATATGATCAATACAATATTGTATCAATATATATATGATACAATATCATATCACATAATACATCACAATATTGTAACATATGATCTCATATTGATATTGTATCATATAATACTGTATCATATCTAATACATAATATGATATTGTATAATATGATACAATATTATACAATTATTTAATGCTTGAGCAGTAAATAGACCAGAATATTTTTCCGGAGGTGCATGGAACAGCTCAGTATGATCTATTGCCCGAGGCCAATAATTATTTTATTACCTAATTCCTTTTTCAGTTTTCGGGGTTTACAATTTGCATATTGCAGATGGTTTTCGTGCCATAATGCAATATACTAAGATTTTTTTTTTGCATCTTTTACATGCACAAAACCTGTTGCATGCATTACAACATCTTTAATTTAATATTAGTTTCACAAAGAAGGGGGAGTCTTCAACCCAATAGATTTTAAATAGTCTTTTACCTTATATGAGGCTTTAAAACTGTTGATTATTTGATACTCCATTTTGATAACATTGAATTTGGTTTCACCAAGTACTAAAACAGCGTCTATGTAAAGGAGTATACATTCCCTGAGAACTATCGAAAGGATGTAACATTAACATACCCGCGTTCTGAAATACATTGCTGGTCCAATAGATCGCAGTCTATTGACCGGCGGTCCAATAGATCACATTCTTCTGACCGGCGATCCAATAGATCAAAGTCTACTGACCGGCGGTCTAATAGATCGCAGTCTATTGACCAGCAGTTCAAAATAGACGCAAATATTTAATTTGTAATAAAACAACAAAATCCCTTTGATTAGGTAATAAAATTTGATACAACATTAAGTGCCTGCAGGAAGGACAAACAACTGGTTGGGCCAAGGGCCCATGCTTCATAAAATGCTGGGGCCATTTTGAAATTAATGGGGCTGAGAAAAAATAGAATGGGGTGGGCCATTTTTTAAATTAACTGTCATACATAACTTGACATACTATCAGATTACAATAATAAAGTCATCACATGCATCTTTAACAATTATAAATTTATGTAATTAAATCCAAAATAAAAAAACGTTTGTCACTGAACAGAGATAATATGCTTTTTCAAAGAATTCCATTTTTTTTTTAAACCATCACTATAATCAAGATTTTCTTCATTGTTTAATCGAAATCTAAGAAGCCGATCAGATATTTTGGGCACCAAAGAATTTCTCTGCTTGGTAAGAATACGGTTTTGCTGGACAAAACACCCATTCACAACTTGCAGTGTGAAGGGCAAAGTGCAAGCCTAAATAATAAACACAAACCGGAGGGAACTGCATAGATATCATTGTTTTATGTCCATGGGGAAGTGAAATCTTAAGTTAGATTTCATTGCCAGTGGCATGTCTTTGATCAAATGGCGTTTCTATCATTCCATTCCAAACTCAATTCCATTGAAGATTACCGAAAACGCGGACTACAATAAAATCACAAACTACGAAATAATGCGTTTGCGTATTTTACAATATGATTGCGTGGCGCGCCACTGGGCGCAGCGCACCATATGTGCATTGCGCCATTATTCGGCAGTTTGCGCATATGGTGCATGGCACGGTCCCTTTCCAGACCCTGAACATTGTATCATATGATATGATACAATATCATGTTATATAGTGAATTATCTCATATGTGTGGTGTATATTACCCGTGTGATAAACCTTTGTTATTAAAAACGGGTGATGCTTTATGAAATACTTCCGGTCCGAACTATTTTTGACACAACCCCTTGCTTCAACGCTTCAGGGACCTATTTTCGAAGATTTGCTAGTACTGTCAACATAACTATATCTACTAAAAAAATTGATATAAAATTGATTTTGTTAAAGATTTTAATTACAATGCGTAGCACAGGCGTCGGAACCGGGGGGCTATTGTGAGTGTGTGTGGGGGGGGGGGGGGGGTGGGGTGGGGTGTGTGTTGCAAAGGTATTCATAACTATAACCACAAGACCCTTTTTTCTTGTTTGTCAAGATTTTTGATAAGTTTAGCCCACTTCCAACTTTTAATTTGCTTTGTGAAGTTTATAAAACTGCAAGTTATGTTAACTATCAAGGAGTTCATCCTGACGACATGATGAAAACAGAGCGCTCTGGTTGTGTTTATATATACAAGAACTTACCGAAATAATGTTTCATAAGACTTTTATTCCACCACCAGTAAGCATCCTTATTCACTATTTTCAATTTCGAATCATAAGGCTAGACTAGTGTTCCTTGTTCGAGTCAATTGAAACTAACGAGCATTCGCAACTTTGGGTATGTCAACAAACTTGATTATTCAAGTCTTCTAATCGGAATTTCCATTTAATCAAGTGAATAAGCTCTAAGAAAAATTATTTAGAGCTAAAAAATTATTTTAAGGTTTATTTCAGTGAAACTTTACATTAAAACAGTTAGATTTATCTCAGGAATGGCATACTAAATTGTATTGCGCAAGGTCACAATAGCCGCATTATACAACATTGCATCATCGTTTTTAATCTTAAGTTTGAACATAATTATGTTGAAGAAAAAAATACAGGTCATATAAGCATATAAGGGACTGTCTCAAAAGTTTCATAATATAAATCAATTATGAGATAAATAGAACATCTATGATTGTGTGATTTTATATTTGCTTTATCCAACTCGTTGAAATGGTTATATTCGCTCGGCAAGCCTTGCAAATATATACACCATTTCAACTCGTTGGATAAAGCAAATATAAAATCACACAATATAGATATCCTCTATATACAATATTGTATCATAATATACAATACTATACATTACAATATTATAATACAATATCATATCATTAAATAAAAAAAAATGATACAATATCATATTTTATCACATAACATTTAACAATATAGCATATCATTTTGATGTAATATTGTATCATATAATACAATAGTGTATCATATCAACAATACTATATCATAGGAATCATATGTTATATTATTTAACAACAAACACTTCTATCAAGCAGGTTTGAGTGAGGTAGGAGATTTTTTTTAGCATCTTTGATAATGGAGATCAGGCTCTGCATCTGAGGTACAGTACCGATTAGACCCAACCAAACACAAGATTAAACCCCGACTAAACCCCGGGTTTACTCTGGGTTTACTTTTTGAAAATTTGGGTCCACTCTGGGTTTACTCTGGGTCCACTCTAGTTAACACAGAGTAAACCCAGAGTTAACCCAGAAAATCCTGGGGTTTAGTTGGGGTTTACTTTCTGTTAGGTTGGGTCTGATCGGTACTGTACCTCTGCGATTCACTTATATCACAGTTTAAACAACTATGCAAGCTATTACCTATAAAACATGTGACCTGTTCCAAAAAATTCATCCAGCATCCGATACCTATGACTCAGATTCTGAATTCATGCCTGTCAGGTGCATCAGTATCATAAGACGCACCATCCATGCAAGTTTGTTGAAGTTAAGACCAGTACTAACTATGATTTAATTATCAGAGGGTACCTGCTCCAGAAACTTTAACCAGCTCTGAAACCTAACCTCCTCCAGCATCCAAAACCTATGGCTCAGATTCAGCATTCAAGCCTGTCTGGTGCATCAGTATCATAAGACGCACCATCCATGCAAGTTTAATGAAGTTAGGACCAGTAGTAACTTAGAAATTGCTATCAAAGGGCACCTGCACCAAAAACTTTAACCTGCTCCAAAAACCTTAACCTCCTCCAGCATCTGTAATTAAGGGCTTAGATTCAGCATCCAAGTCTTTCAAATCCATAAGAAGGTCCAGATGCATCATCCATACAAGTTTGGTGAAGATATGACAAGTAATTACTTAGATACAGGACCTGCAACACAAACTTTAAACAGGTCTAGACGCCAATGGCAATAGCATAAGCTCCCCCGACTTCGTCTCGGTGAGCTAAAAAAGCAACCCAGGGCAAAAACAGTTAAACATTGGTGCTTTTTAGTCGTTTTAAGCAAAACATGCATTTCTATTGTTTGAGTAACTGCATGACACCTTGTGTGCGATGAGGCATGGATATGTGTGATAACTTCAGATTGTGCTGAATTATTACCAATTGATTATCATGTTAACCAGAACTGTTCTTCTTTGTGATTCCATTTAAGAGGTAGCTGTTTGGTAACACATAAACAGTTAACATAGCCTCAAAACTTTTAGAACCTTGACTGAAGTTGCACTGAAAGACTGAAATCCATCACATTGAAAAATAACTGATTATTGTCATTTCTACTTACTACATTGTACATATAATGTACACATCTTTTATTTTGTAAATATGACTTGTTTTCACCATATTTCCATTCCCAAGTTCATTGATTTACTTCATAGAACACTAACCTGCCATGGTCACATGTGTAGAGAAACACCTTGACCCACAGTTGAAACCAAAATAATTTAGTGGGCCCCTAAAAACAAATGAGATAAATAAATGCGCCCAGACTTACCAATTTATTTAAAAATGATGATTTCTAGTCATAAAACTGAATTTTATTAATAACTGAAACCCATCATTTTTAAATTAGATTAATGATGAATTTAACAGTTATACATGCAACTATTTGGATTTTATTTTAAGATATAGTGACCTCTGAAAAATGAATATGACTGTATTTCATCATTTTTTATCAATTGGCAAGTTTGTAAGTCAGTAGAAATGACAATAATCAATTATTTTTAAAAATGATTGATTTTAGTCGCACCCCTGACTGTTCAAAGTTGAAAATTACTACTGCACCTAAGTGCGACTTTTTGAACAAATGCCCATTTAAGAGAAACGTATGATTGGGTAGCTATAAAAAAATGTACTTTTGGTAGGTAAATAAATGTACCTGGTAGATAATGTAAGTAATTCAAGCTAGTGATTGTACTGGACCTGAAAAAGTTAACTTTAACAGGTTCAACCTTCATTGTTGTAGAATGTAGTAATTTGGAAATATGCCTGGAAAGATGAATGGTAAAGCACCAGACTAGAAATACATGGATCCCAAGTTAATTCACAAAGACGTCTTTAACGTGCTTACCTCTCTTGAAACAAAATCTCTTCAAAGCAGCAAATGCGATCGCTTCTTGTGAATTTTGCAACTTGCCTCCGTTTTTAATGTAATTGTTTATCGCTTCATATCCCCGGGCAAACACCGTCCTAGATCGCACTCCAAGAATTTTTTCTTCTCTCGTCGTTGTATCACGATATTCATACCAATCAAATCTCCAGAATGTGGTCTCTCCGAAAGTCTCCGACACCCTCTCCTCCTTTTCGATGTGATTTCCGTAGATTTGGCAGGCAGCCAGCGCGTGTTCGTGTTCACTTACATACCGCTCTAAGCCCTCCCTAAACACAATATCATTACTACTGTGGATGTTTCTGAAATTTGCATACGATGGCCGAAACGTTTTGATCAAGGCGAAAAACCTAAGCTTAGTCAAACTGAAAGTCGCCATTCCCTGGTACACCGGTAACAAGTCAATTCGCTACTACAAGCGATTCGCTCCGAAACTCAAAACATTACCTGATTACTAGGCTATTACCTGAATTTATATCTCCGTGTCGACGAAGTTCTTTATCAATTATGATGAAGATTTTTGATAATTTCTCTAGATTTAATCTATATTTATAAATATTCCTATCCTAGTTAAGGAGGTGGAGGCATAAAAGAAAAAAACCCACCAAAATAATGAAACAAAATGGTACATTTTTCATCATTATATACTACATGTATATATCTGTTAATCGATTGTCTAACGTGTTAGATTAAAAAAAATCTTCTCTGCTTTAAAATGACTTCAAGAGACTTTAAAATTTAATTTTTCTTGGAATGCTATGGTAATAATTTTTTCTTAATTTCATATGAAATAAACATGCAACCTTTATAATTTCTAGGAATAGGCTAGAATTAACTCGGAAATATGACAATCTAATTAAAAGCAAAGCTTGTTGCAAAACACTTTGAAGGTCCTCCGTAGCCACTCCGAGTTATGACCATAAATAATATTGAATTGATAAAGGTACAACCCATCTCAGTCCTTCATTGGTGAAGGCTAACTTCATTTAATAGATAAAGTTGTATGTACAATATGTCTATTTAGGGGATATTATAGGATATCTTAACAAACAGAGGGTCGTTAGAGAGAACTAAAGTTATAGGCAATAAAATTCATAATTACATCGATGTAATCAATTTAATAATTGATTGTTTCTTATCCATTATTTTTTATTTTTTTGAAGTTGAATTTTTGTCACGGTGAAGTGTTATATGATCTATCTAGTAATCATTTTATTCACGGACATTTAGACGATTCTGGATCCCAGTTTATTTGAAAGAACAATTAAAGTAATGGTTGAATATCTTTGCTAAACATATTGAGTATACCTGGTACAGTTTAACAACATAATCAGAGTGCTAGTATCAAAGACATTGACCGGCAAAAGGACAGACCAATCAGGACATTGTAGTCAGGTCACTATTTTTTCTACATCGAATCAGTTTGTTTTTATGTTCCATAAGTTATCACAGTGGCTGTTGGACAGACACAAGAAGAATGTTGAAACATACAATAAAAACAATTTGCCGCACGGAATAGACTTCCAGTAAAAACGCTCGGGAGAGCAATTTTGCAAAGTTAAATTTTTATATATTTTTCAGGTATATTCCTATTCAAATATTCGAGGAGAGTTTTGACCATGTGAAAATTTCTGTTAAAAAAATAAAAACCCTTAAAAACCAAGTAAGTCGGGGTCATGAGATATCCGTTGAGAAAGGTACGAAGCAATAACATTGTTGCCGAAATTTTTCTTACAAAAAGTGTTTTTTAGACAAAGATTTATCATCCAAACATTCCAACAAGTATGCTCTGAGGTTTTATGATCGGAGAACCTTTAGAGTATCGTGGATAAAGCCAAGCTTGACTGATGATAGGTCGTGCAGGTAAAAACAACATTCCGGGAAATACTTTTTTTTGTATCTAATTAAACAACATATCTCCAGAAAAAAAAAATTCTTCCGAACGTCAAGCTCTACACTTACAAGTAAGACATCGTAAAAAGACTAACACAAGTCTAATCTAAAAGGTTTCAGTAAATGGAGTGAGTTCCTCCAAATAATTTTATTGAAATGTATTGAGTTGAATTTTATTTGTAAGAGACGTGTTACTCCCCATAAAGCACTGATGGTATCACAACTTTTTGAAATTAGATACAGTATTACGGTTTAAATTACGAATTATGTGCAAAGTAGAATGTTTGCCTTTTCTCGCGTGCCTTGTTCATTCATTCGAAAATGCCACTCTTTTGATATAAAACAATTCCTAGATGATTATTAGATTGTTCACAATACACTTTTGCAGGACCAAGATGCCGGGATTTCTATCGTATATAGAATATTTGTAGTGGAACTTTAAAATACATGGTTTAGTCCGGCTGAATGTAAACCTCCATGGTTACTAAAAAGTAGTTGTATGCAGTATCTAACACTCTTTAGAGCACACGCGGTAAATACTTATGAAGGACAAGTCATCTGCCAAAGAGGACATCTAAGGCGTGTTCAGCAAAGCGAGTGCTCGCGAGCGCTTGCCAAAATTTGTGTGGCGGGTACAGGGGATTTTGGCGAGCGCTTGCGTGCACTTGCTCTCCTGAGCTCGCCTCTGCTAGGTATGATGGTTATACCTGTATTTGGGCTGCCATACTGTAAAGCATGCATAGTACCGTCTAGACATGATAAAGGCAGGTTGATAGTACGCCTCCCTGTCGAACACCTTGTTTTACTGGAAACTATTCCGATTCATATTGATTTAGGACAATTGAATTTAGTGTGCTTTGATGAAATTTGGTGATGTAGGACAATACTTGGCCAAACTTTGTAAAGTTTGAACATGAGTCCAGGCCTTCACTCGGTCACTCTATCAAACGCCTTGCTAATGCCCGGAAAATATACGTATACATTGCTTTCTTTCTATATTATTATGCAGTGATAACTACATTTAATAAAGTTATAACAACCGATCTATAAATACTTAGACTTCAATTTATGAAAACCGTTAAACACAACGGTGGTGTCACATACCATGCGGTCTAGGTATGAGCTATGGCTTCGACGGATAAAGTTATCAAATTGATTATTAAGTTGAAATATGTTTAACTGATCAATGCAACAACGGATACTGTATAAATGCTTCACAGCTATAATCGCTATAAAACAGGTAAATTATGTTACCCAGAATGGAGAAGAAAACCGTTTTACGTATGCAGATTTTTATTGGCGGGAAAAAAATTAAAAAAGATTCTCGAATCATTACATGTGTTAGATCGGTTTGTCTATTGTGAGACAGCGATGTAAGACACTGTAAAACGTAAACATACATCAATTGCTGTAAGGAAACGATCAATGATCGAATGTGCTAACTCCTTGAAGAAATTGTTTTACTTCACTGATTACAATTGAACACATTTTCATTGATTTTTTTTTCCTCAAATTTTCACGACCTCTCCTCTTGACTTGCGCTCTATGAAACACGCGGATGGATAGCACAAAAGCTAATTTTTGAGCGTCATAAAAGAAAGTTGTCACTCCTCTCTACAGCGATTTAAGGAAGGAATCTTCTCGTTATCAGACATCCTTCTTATATTAAGAAATTCATACAATTTTGACATAGTCAAACAGATCATATAACCAAATGATTCTATCCGTTTAATCAAATTTGACCTTCCTGTTTTCGCATCAATGTCAATTTTGATTATTTTTTTATGCGTCCAATATTAAAATATTTCTGATTTTTACATCTTATGAAGACCTTACATAAAGATATGAATTGACAGAAAAACTAAAATATTGACCATTTAAGGTAATTATCCATACGTCACAAAACAACGTCTGACGTAATTCACACGTTATTACGTCTTGTCCGTGCCCGATCTAATTGAGAGCTAGCGTTAAAAGGTGTAATTTAACAAGACCGGGTCTTATTTGTTCTGAAATCAAGCTGACCTAGAAATTGATTCAAAACAAAGCTATTCAAAATACTGACAACTGCAATCAATTAGGCCTAATATGTTTTACGGTTGGCTTTGTCTCGAAAACTTTTACCACCGCAAGGAACCCGAAGTTATCAAACTTTTATTCCAATGTTCCCTTCCTAGGCTTATACACTTAAACAAATTACCACTCAGTGGCGTCGGAAGCAAATTGAAAGTAGTGGGGGGGGGGGGGGGGGGGGGGGCTAGACTAATCCTCAGAAATCTTGAAAAGCAAAAACATAAAAACCTAATTCCCAAAATCATGAAAATCCTAATCCGTGGGGGAAAGGGGGGGGGGGGGGGTATACCTATAGTTCCAAAAAGATTTTTACCTACCAAAATTGTTTTCCCCCCAATTATGAAAAACGGGGGGGGGGGGGGGGGGGGCTAGTTTACCTATTACTCCAACTTCTCAGTATTTCAAACTTTTCAAGGTAAATTGAGGAACAATTATGTATGCTGCGAGAAAAAGTGTGGGGGGGGGGGGACCCTCTATGATGCTATGTGCCTAATGGTTAGGTCTAACTTTGCAAAAAAAGTGGGGGAGGAGGACTAAGCCCCCCAACCCCCCGGTTTCGACGCTTATGCTATCATTGAGCATTAATAAAATGTTAAACAGACTTATCAAAATATTTTGATAAAAACAAAGCCGTTTGGGGTTTTTTCATGTAAATACAAAAATACAATTATGTTTTATTATTCCTTTACTTTTTGATAATGATCATTAAAATCAGTAAGAAAATAGATTGTGTCTGTGTTTTTTCTCATTTTGTTCCTTGTTGTTATATGTGTTTTAATTTTTTTACTCTGTGACATCAATTGTGATTTTAATCTTTTTAATTTTTGTACGCTATATAAGCGTTGTAGACGTGTGCCCTCACCCTTCTCTGGTGTGTGATAGCCAATATTATTGAAAGGTTTGACCACGTATGCAACTATAACAAATACATGTACAATGTAGATATTTTAACAGTTTAATTTTTTTCTTTTATTTATTCATTCAGTACAAAATGACGTGGCTGCACGTAGATCTAATAATGATTGGACTTTTCTGTTTTAATTATTTTTTGTCACCTACCTAACTTATGCATATATGATTTGATCAATATGACAATATTTACATTCTACTGTGTCTTCCATTATATTCCGTGATGTTTAAATGCCTCTAAATGAAACTCCTATTCACTGCGTATGAATTTAAGAGTAATTTACATAAGTAGTTCTCAAACAGTGATTTCTAAGTTATCGGTTAAAAAAATGTATTTCATGAATGTTGTCAAAACACCATGTTTCATAATTATTCAACATAAGTTGACTTTATTGTTAAGAGCAACATTTCAAGAGTTATTTGTCATGGATTATATTTTCATGCTCGTCGATCTCATCTCAACAGTCTATGTGAAAACCAGTTTAAACCCGTTTTACAAAACAGCTGTTCTTGCTGTTACTTATTCACTCCCTCCGTGATCTGCACTTTATGTAACGTCACCGGAATTTACGGTGCCGGTTAGTTTTGGGTTTCTAATTTACTTGGTGATAATTACATCCGGTAAGCTGTTTCTGGGAGACATTATTTCCCGCGCGTCTGGGACGCACAGATCCATTTTGAAGACCCTCTACAGCGTCAGGGACGCTTCGTCATCCATATTTTCGTGGTGCAAAGGCGCAACGATGTATGTCTTTTTTCTTACATCTACATATTTGTAATATTTTCTGATTATTTATTTAAAACTTCATTCGAGATTTTTGGCAAGTGTGTATGAAAGTGCAGTGTGTGATAAATTTTTCATATTATATTAGGTATAGTAAGAATGTCTATATGTTGTTAAATTTCAGTTGTTACCGTAAATTTCCTGCTATATTGGCTGAATAAAGAATGTAAAAAGCTGGGCGTTTTACTTCAACGTAGAAAATGGGCCTGTGGCAGAACAGTAACAAATCGTTTTGTTTACCACCTCAACCATTCTGAGAGTCGATTGCAGCCTATCCTGGGGATAAGACGACTTTCTGGTGGACAGCAGATTCCTGTGAAGCTGGGATTTCCAACCAACTACCCCCCTCCCCCCCCCCCCCCCCCATTTTGGTCCATACCTTCGCTGGAGGATTTTTCGTGGTATTTGTGGTGCATGGTGTTCCTGGACATTGTGTGTATATGTGCAAACACTAGTGACATATCGGTAACTTTATATCAAATAATATGTTGACATTATTTGAAATGAACAATAGTACAGATATTATAGATTGATCATGATCATATGCTATGTCAAATATTTTTTCTGGTCCATTGGTGTTGAATATTTTTTCAATACCAGATAACTCTGTTCTATGCATCAGTACTTCGAAAGGAAGCATTAATTTTCACGTATTTGTGGTGTGCATGTGAATTTGAAAGTTAATTGTGCATTTTTTCTCATCTAACATGTCTAATGCCATTTTTAGCATGTGTATATATTTTCAAAATTTCATGGCATAATTTCATGTGAAAATCACTACAGTATTATCAGTATGGCATCTGGTGGAAAACCCATACCCATAGTTGACGAGGAGGAAAGTGAAGAGGAGACTGTTCTTTCAGAGGAAGGTGAGGGAAAACGACTGAAAACGCAGACAAAGAAAGGCATGGAACAGTTTTTGACATTTCTTAAGAAATATAGTTCTCAAGAACAAAAGGCATGGACAATGATTGAAGAAATCTTAGTTGATATAGATGAAAATATAGACCAGAAGAATTTTAAAGACTTACGCAAGATTAAAGCAGAGCTTCAGAAATTTAAACGTACTTACTTTGATTGTGCAAATGACTTTCTTTCATTTCTTAAAAGAACAAACACAAGAGAAAGTAATGAAGAATTTTCTATTCAAGAACCAAGATTTCGTAAACGTTCTGACATCATAGATCAGCTCATGAACCGTATTGAGGACGCCCTTCTGGACGCAGCAGACACCATATCACGAGCAAGTGGTTCCGAAGGATCCCGATCACAGAGTAGAAGTTCTGTCAGTGAAATGTCAAAGTCTCGTGTTCTGTTAAGACAGAAGGCAGAAGCAGAAAAAGCTAAATTAGCTTTCGTCAGACAGCAAGTTGACCTTCAAACCGAGAAGTCAAAAATTGAAGGACAAATACAAATTCTGAATCAAACGTGTTCAGCAGCAATAGCGGATGCAGAAGCCAAAGTGTTCGAAAGAGAAGAAAGTGAAACCAAAAGTGAAAGAAATTCCATCTTAGATGAACTACCCAAAGACAGAGGTCAGCGTGTTGCAGATTATGTGGAAAGTGTTTCTCGAGATCAAGAATCAAGTGTTAGATTACGTGTGAACCCAAAAATCGTTCAACCAATTCCCTCAAGTTATAACTTTGATGTTCCTTTAACTCGACCAAAGGAGGATTCAGTGGAAACTGTGACTAAATTCTTGTTAAGGAAGGAAGTGTTGTTATCCCGGTTTAGTAACTTTAATGATGAACCAGAGGCTTACAACGCATGGAAACTAAACTTTACCTCAATCATAAAGGACCTGCAGATTTCAGAATTCGAGGAACTTCAGTTACTTGTGAGATGGCTAGGACCGGAGTCCTCTAAACATGCAGCGGACATCCAACAAGCAAACGCCGGAAATCCTGGAAGGGGACTACGTCAGATTTGGGCAAGATTAGATGAGAGATATGGGGCAATCGAACTCATCGATGATTCATTAAAATCGAAGTTGGCCGCTTTTCCGCAACTTATGATAAAGGACCCTAAAGAACTTTACAAACTGTCTGATCTACTGACACAAGTGGATGGTGTGAAGAAAAACCCTAAATATTCAGCAGCATTATCCTATTATGACACCTCTCTTGGAATTGCACCAATAGTAAGCAAACTTCCTTATCAATGGAGAGAAAAATGGATCAACAGGGCCTCAGAATATAAGGAGCGTCATAGTGTTCCATACCCACCATTTACATACTTTGTGAAATTTATACAAGACTTATGTCGTGTGAGAAACGACCCTGGATTTCAGTTCAGTGAACCAACAAAGAAAGAGACTAAAACCAAAAACACTGGACAGATTCGTTCAAGAAAAACTGATGTTAAGCCTAGCAAGTCAACAGGACAAAGAAAATCATGTTTTTTAGAACATAGAGTTGAATCCAATCATAATATCAAAGACTGTCGTAAGTTTCGTACCCTTCCTATCGGTTCAAGGAAAAAGCTTCTCAAGGAAAATGGAATTTGCTTTAGATGTTGTGATTCCAAAGAACACTTAGCAAGAGACTGTAATGTGAAATTAAAGTGTGACATGTGTCAAAGTGATAGACATTGTGGTGCCTTACATGTTAACAGTTCCCAGGGCGGGGAGGATAAGGAAAATTCGCATGGCGGGGAGAACAGTATATCATCTTTTACAACTAACTGTACTCAAGTCTGTTCACCCGCATTCAGTGGCAAATCTTGTGCAAAGATTATTTTAGTGAACATCTTTCCAGTTGGCCGTGAAGATTTAAAGAAAAGAGCATATGTGATTCTCGACGACCAAAGCAGCAGGACACTTGCGAAGTCATCATTCTTTGACAAGTTTGGAATCAAGGGACAAGAAATTTCATATACATTGTCATCATGCAGTGGTTCGGCCATGGTCTCCGGGAGACAAGCCTTTGATTTCGTTGTATCTTCAATACAGAGTGGCGAACAAATACACTTACCATCAATTATTGAATGTGATGACATCCCTGTTTCATACGAGGAGATTCCAACCCCAGCTGTAGTTAAACCATACAAACATTTATCAGACTTGGAGTCTGAGATCCCACCAATAGACGATAAAGCAGAAGTGATTCTTATTGGACGGGATGTTCCCAGTGCTCATCATGTGCTGGAACAAAAGATTGATAAACCAAACCTACCTTTCGCACAGCGACTCCCCTTAGGCTGGGCCGTTATAGGAGAATGTTGCCTAGGTAGAGTACACAGACCTCAACATGTGGTTGTGAACAAGACTCAGATTTTACCGTCTGGACGAGGAACTCATTTTACCCCATGTTCATCAAATCTGAGAATCTCAACATATCAAGATGATACAGACATTCAGTGTTCGTGTGAGAATGGAATTCAGCTTTCTCAGATCTTTGAACGCACCAAAGACGATAACATTCCAGGAATGTCAATCGAGGACAGAGAATTCTTAGAAATCATGAAGGAAAAGTGTCATAAAGATGAGAAAGGACATTGGTCAGCTCCGTTACCATTCAAGTTAAACAGAAATAGACTACCTAACAACAGAGAACAAGCGTTGAAAAGGACTTATTCACTGCTGAAAACTTTTAAGCGTGATCCTGTGAAAATGAACTTAGCCATAAAGTTTATGGAAAATGTGTTTGATAATGGATTTGCAGAGGAAGCTCCAGAGGTCCAAGAGGGAGAAGAATGTTGGTATCTTCCCATATTTCCAGTATTCCATCCAAAAAAGCCCAACAAGATCCGTATGGTTTTTGACTCTTCAGCCATTTATCGAGGACATTCATTGAACTCTTCCTTACTTCAAGGACCGGATCTTACTAACAATCTACTCGGCGTACTTTTGCGTTTTCGTAAGGAGCGTGTCGCCATCACTGGAGATATAGAACAGATGTTTCATATGTTTCACATTGATGAAGAACACAGAAATTTCGTTCGTTTCATATGGTTTAGAGACAATGATCCTACCAAGTCTCTTCAAGACTACAGAATGTGTGTACATCTATTCGGGAATTCACCGTCACCCGCTGTCGCCACATATTGTCTCCACAAATGTGTAGAAGAACCTTGTGATAGTGATGTGAAATATTATGTTACAAGAAACTTCTATGTTGATGATGGACTGTCGTCTTACGATACAGACAATGAAGCTTTAGATATTTTGTTAAGAACACAGGAAATTCTAAGAGATAGAGGTAAAATTAGATTTCACAAATTTGCCTCCAACAGCCAAATTGTTATGGATGCTTTACCACCAGAGGATAGAGCAAAGGATTTAAGCGATGTACATTTAGATCTACATACAACTCCTGCACAGAGTTGTTTGGGCTTAATCTGGAATTTATCACTAGATGCTTTTATCTTCTCAACAGATCTCAAAGATGTACCAGAAACAAAGCGTGGTGTGCTATCTTGTTTACATAGCCTGTTCGATCCTATAGGATTCCTGTCACCTGTCATTTTGGCTGGAAAATTTATTTTTCGTGACATTACACAGTTACAACTCGGATGGGATGATCCTCTTCCTAGAGACATAATCCTGCGTTGGCGATCATGGCGAAGCTCTCTTCATCACCTATGCGATGTGAAGATACCTAGGCGATATGTTGCAGTATCTATGAAGAATGCTGAAAAGATCGAGCTCCACACCTTTGCGGATGCATCTGAAAAAGCTATATCTGCTGTTACCTACATCAAAGTTACAAACACGGGAGAAACCTACATAGGATTTGTAACCGGAAAATCTAAACTAGCTCCTCACCATGGACATACAGTTCCAAGGTTAGAACTATGCGCAGCTCTTCTTGCAACAGAAATTGCTTCATTTGTCGAGCGTCAACTTGATACACAGATTCATGATATGCAGTTCTACTCTGACAGTCGTGTCATATTAGGATACTTATATAACAAGACCAGACGATTTCACACGTACGTGTCAAACCGAGTCCAGCGGATACTTACAAATTCAAAATCAGAACAGTGGACCTTTGTGAAATCAGACCAAAATCCAGCTGATATAGGAACACGTTCCGTTTTTGCAAATGAACTAGCAACATCTGTGTGGTTAACTGGGCCAAAGATTATTTTGGATCATAATCAACAAGATTATTCAAAATACCCGTTATTGGACCCTGATAATGACTGTGAAGTTAGAAGGACTGTCACTGTAGTTAAGACAAGTGTACTTCATGGATTGAACTCAAATGTGTTCACAAGATTTTCTACCTGGGATTCTCTAATTCGTGGACTATCATTCATGCGTAGTGCTATTCGCCAGAAAATCAACCTTGAAAAGCTCAGTCAAACAAAGCTTTACCAAAGTATGGAGAAGATTGTTATCAAAAGTGTACAGTTTGAAGCTTATGGACAGGATATAGAAAGACTTAAGGAGCACAAACCAGTCACCAAAGGTAGTCCGCTACAAAAACTGGACCCTTATCTGGATAACGAAGGTCTGCTACGTGTAGGAGGCAGAATTCTCACCGGAGATGTACTGGCTGGATCCAACGGACCTATTATTGTTCCGAAAAAGTCACATGTGGCAAGATTGCTTATAAAGCACCATCATCAGAAATGTAAACATCAGGGACGTCACCTAACTGAAGGTGCTGTGAGATCCGCAGGTTACTGGGTAATGGGTGCCAAGAGACTTATTTCATCATTATTAAACTCGTGTGTAATTTGTAGAAAGTTACGACGTAAACTTGAAACACAGAAAATGGGAAATATACCTGACTTTCGATGCAAGCCATCACCACCGTTCACGTATGTGGGAGTAGACACCTTTGGGCCCTGGGAGGTGACAGCTAGAAAAACTAGAGGAGGAGTTGCTAATGCTAAAAGATGGGCAATCTTATTTACATGTTTGACGAGCAGAGCAGTACACATAGAGCTGGTGGACGAGATGACATCCAGTGCCTTTATCAATTCCCTCAGGCGTTTTGTAGCAATGCGCGGTAAAGTCACTGAGTTTTATTCAGATAGAGGAACTAACTTTGTTGGGAGTACAGATGCACTTAACATCAATGCAATCAACATAGAATCTCCAACCCTGAAGAAGTATATGGTGGAAAATGGCTCTACTTGGATATTTAACCCACCACATGCATCCCATATGGGAGGGATATGGGAAAGGATCATTCAAACAGCACGCAGAATTCTTAATGCTATCATCATGGAGTCAAAGAAACCACTTACACATGATGTTTTGAATACATTTATGTATGAAGTTTGTGCTATTATCAACAGTCGACCATTAGCGAACGTGTCGGTAGATCCAACAAAGCCATCAGTTCTTTCCCCTTCAGTATTGCTGACACAAAAGACTGAAGTTGATTATGGACCGTTTCAAGCAGTTGATGTGAAGGACATGTACAGATCATCATGGAAACACACACAACTTTTAGCCAACCAGTTCTGGAAAAGATGGCAGCAAGAATACCTTTACAGTCTTCAAACCAGGCGGAAATGGACTTATTCTAAGGAAGACATCAACGTTGATGACGTAGTACTCTTAAAGGATTCTGACACCGTTAGATACGAATGGCCAATGGCAGTTGTTCAACGTACCTTCCCAAGTAAAGATGGACATGTTCGGAAAGTAGAGCTACGCACCGTTAGAAACGGAACTTGTATTACTTATGTGAGACCTATCACCGAGATAGTTCACTTATTTACACCTTAAGCAGAGTGACATTATAGAACGTCAGGCGGGGAGTGTAACGTCACCGGAATTTACGGTGCCGGTTAGTTTTGGGTTTCTAATTTACTTGGTGATAATTACATCCGGTAAGCTGTTTCTGGGAGACATTATTTCCCGCGCGTCTGGGACGCACAGATCCATTTTGAAGACCCTCTACAGCGTCAGGGACGCTTCGTCATCCATATTTTCGTGGTGCAAAGGCGCAACGATGTATGTCTTTTTTCTTACATCTACATATTTGTAATATTTTCTGATTATTTATTTAAAACTTCATTCGAGATTTTTGGCAAGTGTGTATGAAAGTGCAGTGTGTGATAAATTTTTCATATTATATTAGGTATAGTAAGAATGTCTATATGTTGTTAAATTTCAGTTGTTACCGTAAATTTCCTGCTATATTGGCTGAATAAAGAATGTAAAAAGCTGGGCGTTTTACTTCAACGTAGAAAATGGGCCTGTGGCAGAACACTTTATATCGATTTATTTTAGTAAACAATCGATTTCTTCAGTAAGGGAATATAAATATAAGCATTGAATGATTTATTTTTGACGTCGTCGTGTCAATAACTGCCGTCAGGTGAGCAGACAAATTATCATAACGCGCTAACGCGCGTTATTCAATTTGTCTGCTCAGCTGACGGCAGTTATTGACACGACGACGTCAAAAATAAATCATTCAATACTATAGTAAATTTAGAATATGGAACTTGCATGTGTATTCACTAAGCAAACAAATTATCAAAATAAAACTAATTAGCCAAAGAGTCACCGTTAACACTGATACTGAGTACTTTCTACACGTTATATCCAGTACAGATGCTTGATCTAAATGTATCGCGGGAAATTAAAACGCGAGATCAAGTACGTCATACTTAACTTTCTTTTGCGATCGACAGTTTTCGTAAATTGTCGGACAATTTCGGGGAAGGAAATGACGTCATATGTCAGCAAAAGTTCAGATAGGTACATTTTTTTTAACCTAAGCATATGTGCTGTTTACTTCAATCTTTTAAAAGGATTTTTTATTGTTAAATGAAAATGATGTATGCGATTTAGAGGTAAGAATTTTCCTTAGAAACGCTTCCTGTTCCACCATGTTGCTATGCACCGCAAAGGATTATTGGGATATGTAGAACTCTTTCACGCGGGTCCACAAAATTTTCTTTGAACAATGTGCAGATTTCAACTCGAATTTCCTCAATTAGTACACGTTGTCTATGGAGCTCGCTACGCGAGCGGCGCTCCCTATTAATCAGCGAAATGAAAACTTGACTGGGTTGTGTCGATTGCGTACTCGTTTTGAAAATATAGACCTCTTCCTGTTTCCCTGCATAAACATCAATGCTGTTGTGTAGCCGAGAAACTACAAAACATATAGTACAAATATCTGGTGTCTTACCTGACAATATGTGGCAGACAACAGACAATAATCACAATATACAAGAAAAAAAAAGGTAAACAGGTGTAGTAGCAGCAGAATCGGAACTGGAGCTCCAGCGGGTAGAATATACCATGTGACATCAGGGTAGATCAGGGTTAGAGGTCATACATAAAATGAGCATACGTTGGGAGAATACAATATGTGTTTACACTACACTCCTCCCCATTTTATGATAAAAAGACCAACGTATACTCTATCATACAATTATGGAAAAAAAGACCCATTTTAAGATCCCCTATACAGAGAAATAATAACAACATATCCCTATCACCTATCTTATATATAATTTATATATATACGGTTTTCCTCGCATAAATCTGGGCTGAAATTATCGGACCATTAATGAAGCAGAGGAACAATTATAAAAACAGAACTAGACACGATCTCGTTGCGAGCAAGGTCTTCCGTCCGATTTTTAGAAGAGGAAATGACCTTGCCTTTTATCTTCATCAACGAAACATATCAAGAAATGCAGATGTGATCTAAAAAAGCGATGGATGAAGGATCATACACTCCGTTGGATTCCTAATTTGAAGGACCAGCCCCATTTTATTTTATATTAAATAAGAGATCTTTTGACCTAATAACAGGTCTAATGACCTGTAATAAAAAGAAACCAAAGAAAAAAAGATGGTTTTTCCTTGGCAAACGGAAGGCCCTAATAACAATAAGAATAGAAGGGTGTTCCGCTGAAGACGGAAGACCCTAATAATAAAAAAACTGTTTTTGTCTAAATCTTAATTGAAAAGTGTTTTTCGACTTGTACTACAGTCCAGCAACCCTTTTATGTTGAATATTTTAGTTAGAAAAAAAATAAAAAGGAGAGAAAGTAATAGAGAGAAAGAACAAATCTTGGCTCCGGCGAGATTAGAACACACAACCTCTGCAGGTGTCTCAAAACATGGCTGACGCAAATAATTCCCGAATTTGTCTTTGAATTTGGGGCGTTTCCGCCCGGGGGAGGAGCTGAGTTTTTGTATGAGATGATAAACAACCTGTAAGATGTGTGCCTATTCAGGTTTGGTAACAGTGCGTGGTCACTTGAAATATTGATGCTGTGTTTGTGTCTGGAGAGGGGTGAAAAGACCCGAGCTTGATTTTCGTCGTAAATAAATCGAAAATAGAATTTTGAGGTGTGGATCTCGGATTCGGTTAACAACAATTAGGGGAAGTCCTAAAACAATGACTGATGCATTTTACCCTGTTGAGAATATTTTTCGTGTCGTTTACTATTATGTTTGACTGTTTTATTTCAGCAGGATTGATAAAATCTTTATAAATGTAGAAATAACGAAATCAGTAACACGTAAATTTATTCGGTAAAAATCTGATGACAGTAATTTCCACAGTTCTAACATTCATAAGTAGTTCACACGCTATCGTTGATACAGACTAAACGGAAAACAAGAAATATACATGCAACAGAAATATTACGCGGCTGCTTACATCCCTTGTACTCTGTAAATTTTAAGTCCCCGTACAGGCTATACTCGCCGTTTGATCTCAGGAATTTCTTCTTAATTGTTCAATCCGCTGCATATTTGGCAGACAATAAGACTGGGGTCCGAGGTACATTTACACAAAATTTCATTAGGATTGAGTAAAGGGCTCGGGAGTTAGAATTTTTTTTCTACAGTACATGTCAAGCACGCCAATCGAAACTAGAATGCCCATACATGTAATTCATATCCCTCTTAAAAATGAACGAATAGGTCTGGTCATTAGTACAGTAATCTAGACTTGAACTAGGCTGAAAAAAAGGTTCAAAATGAAAGATCGAGTAAAATCAGGCCAGAAAAACTTAATGATTTTGTGAATAGGAAGTGGGGGGGGGGGGGGGGGAGGCGGTGGGTGTACTGTGTAAATTTAATTTCCACGAATAGGCAATAAGCGTCGTTTAATCTCAGGAATTTCGTCTTAATTGTTCAATCCGCTGCATATTTCACAAACAATAAGAATGGGGTCCGAGGTTCATTTTCACGAATTTTCATAAGGATTAAGTAAAGGGCTTGGGAGTTAGAATATTTTTTTATAGTTCATGTCAAACACGACAATTGAAACTCAAATGCCAAAAACTTCATAACTCTTTTATAAATGAATGAATTGGTTTGGTAACTAGTACAGTAATCTAGAATGGTAAATAGTTGAAATTAAAGGCCCAAGATCAAAGATCAAGTAAAATCGGGCCAGGAAAACTAAATGATTTTATGAATTGGGAGGGGGGGGGGGGGGGTCGGTCGGTGACTTCTATGTTAAACGTAGAATATTAAATTCTAAATATCACATATTACACAATTTCTAAATAAAATACATGTTAGAACAATGTATAAGCGTTGTTTGAAAGATGTTACTATTGATTTTTTTTACATCTGTTTATTCTTATGCTCAAACACTCATAAACGGATGGTCAGTTTTCAAACCTTGTCGCAGTCACCCGTTCGTTTGTATAGTTACGTGTATAAACTTCGGAGGTTTTTCTTAATCCCAGACATGCAACACATTTGTATCGGTATATAGACATGCACAAAAAAAGGAAAAAATACACCATCTTTAATAAAAATGACTTTTTAGCGTTGACTTCCAATCAGTATAAAGACAATCATTAAACAATGAATTTCAAATTATTTGAATCCATAGACATTACCCCGTAACTTGAAATAAATACATGTATAATTTTGGGACGCCAATGTACATTTAGCCTCTATCCAATTGACTGCATGTTACCTGAACTAGTTCTTATTCAAATGCTAAAACATTTGTACTTTAAAAAAATAAAAAGAGAGAGAGAGAGAGAGAGAGAGAGAGAGAGAGAGAGAGAGAGAGAGAGAGAGAGAGATATTTTCTAGTTTTTTATAGTGTTTAGGGAATCAGTATATCAGCAACGTATGACAATAAACAAATTCATATACATGCATGCGTGTATCTATATATGTGAATAAATACTAATCAGTCCTCTTTTTAAGGTCATGTAGAATACTTACTTAAACATGGGTGCATTGCTAAATATTGTGTGTGTCATTGAGATGGCGGCATTTCTTTGATGCCGACAAATAACCCAGCGTACTGCAGGGGTACGTCGGCGGCATGTCTTTGATGCCTGAGATGCGACGAGCGTTTGAATTTAACGAACTGCTGACAGAAACAAGCTATCTATTTGTATTGGGAAAAAAAGCTGCTAATAAATAAATATAAAACGGAAAACATTAAAATCCATCATTTTAAAGATAAAATCGTGAAACAAACCTCAATTAAGAAAGAAAAAAAAACGTTCAACACTCAGGGACTGAACCCGGTTCGCCTGGGCACAAGTCCACCATTTTAGCGACTGAGCTACGCGGACTCTCGCTTCAAGACTTTAAAGCCTAAAATCTCGAGAATGCGTGGATCGATTTTAAAACGGATTTCATATTCTTAAGTTATTTATGTGTCTCTATCGAATAGCAACAAAATAAAATTTTAAAACAAAAAAGATAAAAAATGACTTTTTTTGTTTCCTTCCGGTGAAGACCGGAAGTGACGGCGGACGTTCTGATATGCGTAGTACATTGTGGCTGGACACTTTCAACCATCCCTGAAAATTAAAACTTTTGGAGAAAACTCATAAACAAGCAAAAACATAAAATCTTTAATATCTCGGGACCGGAAGTGACGACCAAAAAAATCCCGCGTACTTGTCTTACAAATTTTGTCATAAACAAGATCTGAAAGTTTTATCAAAATCGGCTGAAGCGTTTTTGACAAAACGTGGGAGAAAAAAAAAGAATAATAATAATAGAGGAAAAGAAACAAAGCAAAAACAATAAGATCTTCCGTTTCCAACGGAAAACCTTAATAATAGAGGAAAAGAAACAAAGCAAAAACAATAAGGTCTTCCGTTTCCAACGGAAGACCTTAATAAAAAAAATTTATGTAGTGATAAATTCCACTTAAATTTGGACCGAAAAATATCCAGTCCTGGATTCAGCGGAAAAATACATAATTATAGTGCATATAGCTTACGACAGTTCTTCACAGTTTCATTGAGCAGATAACGCACAGACATCTGTCACTTGGATGCAACCACTGTGGCCACGTCACCAATGAAAGCCGGAGCATTTATATATCCACCACCTGGCTTCATGTAGGGGGAATCTGTTTCCAGCAACATACGATTCATTGGGACTGCACGAAGTCCATCAATCTGGTCTGTATACTGAAAGTCTCCACGGCACCTGTGAATCCAAAGTAAACATGCGAAAAACTGTTCATCCACTCCTTCACCAACTTTGCATCACCGGTAAAGCAATGAAGATGTATTGGTTGGTCAGGATCACAAGACTTATGCAATATCTGCATACACCGTGCATGCACATCCATCCCAACCCTGTCAGCGGGAGTTCCACGCAAGTGCAGAACGAGAACTTTTTACTTTCGGCTAAGAGTTAACACCTGACATAGAACTTCTTCCTGTCGTATCCATAACTTTCCCGGCACAGTTCGGTCCAACCCAACCTCCCCCAGAGCCACCACATGAGGACGGTTTAGTAGTTCTTCCATATGGAGAAATCTGTCACTGGAGAATTCCTCTATGTGCTTTGGGTGCACTCCCACAGCTACTCCCTAAGGTTAACAGACACTATCTCTGGATGGGTGGAGGGTTCACTATAAACGATCACTCCACTTGAGACAGATACGTCAAGTTGAGGATGTTGATTTCCAGATAAACTATTGGAAATGAGGTCATCTACAGATTTTCCTGATGATTTCTTCTTGTCTGGTCCAGGTGGAAATGACAATCGAAGGCCTCATTCACTGTGATGATTTTTTCGTTGCAAACTTCTACGTCCGAGCCATAGCTAACATCAATCACGATGAATTCGTCCTCAGTTGAAGAGTCTACCACTGGAACTTGACTGTCCTCTGTGTTAGTAGGATGTTCGATATCACATTTAACACGCCCGTCTGGTAGGTGGTAACAGTGACAACAACACTACCAGACATCTCCAATGGAAAAGTGCTGCTGGGGAATTAACAGGTGACACAGTAAATCCCTCTGTTGGGTCTGCCCATCCTTGAGATACACTAAATTTCCTCATGCAGGTGATGGTGTCCGGATGTACACTAGTGTTCTTTGGAATAGCACCAAACTGATTCACATAATCAACAGCGCTATATACTACAGCATTCTGTCCCAAGGCACCTATCACCATCAGTATGTGGTTGTAAGTAATTTTTTATTATTAATTTTTTACACTTGTGAATCTGTCCATTGATTGGTCAATTTACGGTATAGGTATCATTTGGCGGAATTTTCATCGTAGATGTTGACAGAAAAAGACTTTTGAATGATAGATTCCTTTTGTATGCTGACGTCACAGTCACAGTGACCGGAAGCCCTAATACAACATTCCTAACTTAGGACCACTGTCAATATTAACCAATATTGAACTATCAAGAATAAAAGATCTGCAGCATAAGGACCGTTTATTCTTATGTGTTACAAACCGAACATATGTTCATATGCGGTTGATGCGATATAAGATAAAAATCGTTTGATTGCGATTCTTTTTTTAAATTCGATGACTAATTTACTTCTAAATAATTGATAATGATCAAGGTAAATATATCATAATAAATATTTATTAAATATTATGTTTTTATTCTCTCAAAGAATTTTAAAACAATTCCTAATGTTGAAAAATAAAACCGCCGAATAACGAAAAAACAATTTGTGTTTGTAATGATACGGATTTCAATTTAAATGTTTTAAAATTAATAAGTCAATTGCATTTTCTGTATTTTTTTTTTCGGAACAATTTCATTTTTCCTAAGCCATTGAAAAAAGTGATTGATATTTCTTTTGAGCGATAAATACATTTATGTTCTGTAGCATTTTTAGTATCTATGTGAATGAATTATTTTTAATTAAATGTCAATATTGTTGTATTGATTTAAAAAAAAAATCTATTTGTAAAATATCAATATTTCTATTATATCGTGCCATTTTAAAACAACTCTTAACATCAGAGGAAAAAATCCGAGAGGACCGATTGAAACGAAGATCGAAGCGTGTTTATAGCGTGTGAAAAGCGAGCAGATCGTTTCGTGCGAGAAACAATCGTGTAAACCGTTCAGCGTTTCGCGCAAACCGTTTAGCTAGCGTGTGGCGAGTGTGCAGCGAGCATGTGGTGTAGAGGTACGTTTCAGGGTCTCTCTCTCTCTCTCTCTCTCTCTCTCTCTCTCTCTCTCTCTCTCTCTCTCTATATATATATATATCTTCAGGATTGTTATTTTAATTGCTTTATAAATACAAATGTACATATACATGTATTTTATTCAATGGACCAGAAATTCGTTTTCATATCAAAATTTACAAAAATTTTCGTAAGCGCTACTGAAGTGCTTTAAAGAAGAGATCAAAATGTCTATTATACTCATCACCTGTGATATGGTTCCAAGATTCACTAGGAAAATCAACAATATATATACTATAATATTGATTTCAAGGGCACTTGTTATTTTTCAAAACCCAGGAAAGTTCTAATGCCACTGTACAATCCACTTCAGTGTGCGATGATATAATAGTACGATATAGAGTTTTTTAATAATCGATGATTTTTGTGCGCCTGCTTTTCAGTCTGATTTTGTTTCGTCTGCAAAATGGCATTAATGTGTGCTACAGTTATATGTATAAAAACGGATTGATCTTTTTTCAAACAAATCATTTCAGAAAGACAAGGTTAAGCAATGAAATACTCTTTTAGCAAAAGGAGTGACTCATAACAAACTAGATTACGGATTTCCATCAATTTTCATTGAATCTATTGACATAATTAAATTAAATCGGTCGTTATGTTAGAATAAACTGATCATAGAAAATAAATAGTGTCAAGCTATCCTAAAATTGACGGATGTAACATATAGGCTGGAACAAGCATTAGCGTTTCTGAGTTGTTGTTTTTACTGAAGAGATTAAATGACGAATTAGTAATTAAAATAAATTATTCAAAATAGTCAAAAGCTTTCCGCAATGTAATAAACATTTTGATTTAAAATTATGACTCTTACGTTTCGGACATCTATTTGTTTTATTTACATTTTCAACTCGTAGCCGAATGTTTCAAATTAAACCTTCAATATTAAAAAGGTTGTACCAACATTTTACCAGATGGATGGTCACAATATCCCGCCATTAAGTTCCCATCACTCTAACTTCCATCTTTTGTAACACGTTTTTCTGGCTATAAAAAATCCTGAAATTCAATGCACATAAGATTGTATTTCTTCTCAAAAATAAAAATAAAGCAAAAAACTGTCATCTACAAACACAACAAGTTACTAATTTACCAACTGAAGAACTATTACAAATATTTAAAATTTGTCCATAAAATTACATATAAAAACTTATATTTAATTTTTTCTTTTAGCAAATTCTAACTTACCTGGAAACATTTTGACGACGGATTTATTTCGAAGAAGATAAACAGCACACGGTACATCATGGTTCATAAGCGCGCGCAAGTTGCCGATGGTGTCGTATGTTTCGTATTCCGCACCATAAACAAAACCTCTGACCCCACCAACTCCATTAATGTATTCTCCCCACTCTGGATCTTTTGGTAAACACAGAAGATCAACCGCTGCTCCTTTGTGATCGTACCATGAACCGCCAGTGAAGCCTTAGGAAATTAGAGAAACGTTATTATTTTATTTTGTGTTTAATGTCTTATATTTTTTTTAACTTATAATTTTATATAATCATAAAGCAGAGGTTTTTTGTGTTCAATTTGAAAGACCACAATATTTGGACTAAGTCTTCAATGCAGCTGTGAAAAACATTTTTTTGAAAGTGTCAGAAATAATAAAATTGGATTCAACAATGACTTTACCTGATAGAACTAACTCGGCATTCGAATGACATGTTTTCTATCCCCATTTTGTGTAAACAACGCTACTGTTTTTGGTTTCTTGAAATAATCAATAATGTAAGAAACGTACTTGTAAAATTACATATTTTTTCAACGACATTTCATGTATATATTATATATTGCATCTTTTGTGCATCAACCTTTGTTTTTCTTAAATAGCTTTCACTGGTTTTTCGATTTGGTCGGTGAAACTTTGAATTCCCCCTCAAGACATCTACTTGGTATTCTCTTAAAGCAGATGACAAATGTCCTGTCAGATATTGCTGCAGCATGTCTTTACAACTTCTATCGTTTGTTACAGCCCGTACTTTCATCACAAAAATCACAAGAAGAAGAGCCAAAAACATCTGCAGTACAGTTAGAATACAAGATTATTTTTATAAACACTTAAGGTCAAATCTACTTAATATAAGCTTAGCTCTATTTTTGGTCAAATCTTGGAAAATAGTTTTCACATGTTGGAATTTTGAGGTATACTTTGGTTTCATTAATTTTCGTAGGTATCAATTTTCGTGGATTTTCTGAAAACCACAGTTTCAAGGATACGTAATTTCGTGGCCAATAATCCTATCAATACAAAATGTTAGTTGATATTGAACTTCAATGAACATTTAATTTCGTGGATCAACTTAACAACGAAGTCCACGAAAATTGGTATTTAACGAATATTGTTGAAACCACAGTATTCATTTTGTGAGACTTTTGGTAAATCAGCAGCATCCATGTTGCATGGATATTAACTGATAATTAACTTTTTGCATGCACGACATTCATGAAAATACTAGTGATAAATCTGATTTACATGTTTGTAATAAAAGATACGTGCATTGTGAATGGCTATGTGTGTTGTTTATGAGTGAGCTTACATGTGCGTGCGACTCAAATGCACTAACCATAACCCACACACCAAAGATAGCATGGATTTTTTTGCGTTATTTTTTTTGTTACAAAAGATTTTATATATACAGAAACAAATAGCATATTTGAAAAGTTCACCCTTTTTAATTTTTTTAATTTAAAGATAAATTCAGTTATATCATTCTTACTTAAAATAAATCATGAAATTGATTTGATTCAAATAAACGGATGAGAAAATGTAATGATAAAGGTGTAAATTGTCAAAATCAACTTACCTTTATGAATCCTTAAACTATCACACTACTGGCTCTAAAAACCAATGTCCGTATGACAATCTCATGTCTTTCCGTGTCATCCCCTATGTTTTCCTTGTCATTCCCTGTGTACCCCCTGTCAGATCCTATACACAGCCCCTGTATACCATGTAATCCCTGTCAGCCACTGTACACATCCCCTGTGTGCCACTGTAAGCTCATGAACCCCCTGTCACCCGCTGAACGCCCCTGTCATCCCCTGTAAGCCACTGTATTTCCCTTTACATGACCCTGACATCCACTGAACGGTTTTTGACTGTTTATAACTGTCTTTTCTGTTATTTAATTTCAATATTAGTTTCTTAATTCAATTATTTAAATCACATGTGTTATAGTTTGAGCTGTGAATCAATTTTTGCACTCAATAGCGCCGACTTACAGGACACACTGTTATCGAAATATTAGAAATAATATGTTTTAATTAATAATCTATTGATACTTAAATAATCATGCTAACAACTAAAGGTTGAATTATTTCTACAAAGCTCAAGCACAACACATGGTGTTTAGCACTTGCTTTTGTGTATCTGAACAACTATTTGCACACTAAAACCAGTAAATCAGTCAAAATATTGAATGTACATGTATAAGCAGCAATATTACGATAGAGCACGTCTTTCTTTATTTTAACCCAGTTCCTGATGATACCTTTATTAATTTCCCTTGAAGAGCAAAATAAAGCTTCAATAGCTTATAAGGTTGCCTAAGAAATAAGTTTTGTATGAGAGAGAGAGAAAGGGGGGGGGGGTGTTTGCATTGATTTTGATTTAAAAGTTACAAATAGTTTACCCGGGAATTAATTTCGTAATAAGTTTACATGCAATACTTATTTCATACCAATTCTTTATCATTATTTAGATTAACTTAGAGCGATCAAATTAATTTTAATCCATCATTTTTTTATACACCAAATCAATTGATTAAAGAACTTAAAAACACATGATTAAGAACTGGTTGATTGAAGTTACAGTTTTCAAAGGAGAGGATGTGGACATTTTATTACTCGCTCAGTGGTTATATAATAGCTACTGTACATAGCCCTTCTTGAGAATTTGCAGTGCACTGTAGCGATGTAAGAAAAATGGGATGACAGACACACGTGTATACATGTTTAATCACACACTTCATAAGATCTGAATGGTCGGTCAGTGATTATATAATGGCTATTTGTTCAGGGTTAGGGTTAGTTCAAATACATGTAATTGAATAAGTGGTTTATCGGTATACATGTATATCTTGATCTGTGTCATTGTTGAGTCAGAATTATTCACATTTGTAAAAATATTGCCCTCTATGAAAGGTTTACAAAGGTAAACAAGCACCGCCTAAATTGTTGCTTTTCATTTTCTTATGTATCACAATCTGCTAAATGTATATTAAATAAAAAACCCGAAAACATAATTAAAAAACAATTTTTTTCTCACTTTACCAAGCAGTTAAAGACCGTACAGGGGATGTCAGGGGCATGCAAAGGGAAATACAGTGGCTTACAGTGGGTGACAGGTAGGTACAGGGGGTGACAGCGGCTTACAGTGGCACACAGGGGATGTGTACAGTGGCTGACAGGGGATTGCAGGGTGTACAGGGAATGTGTACAGGGGCTGACAGGGGGTGCAAAGGAAATGGCAGGGAAAGCATAGGGTGTGACAGGAAAAGACAGGGGGTTTTCATACGGACAGAGGTTTTCAGAGCCAGTACGATTAACGTCTATATCAGCAAGTATTTATATATATTATAACAAAGAAGCCACAGCAGCAGGTGCTTTTGTTCAACCTACGCATTTTAAAAGAAGCTAAACAGATCGAAATTAAATTAAAATTTTCATCATACAAATAAAATTACTCAATTGAACATCTTGTTCATGCGATACACCTTTGAAAAAGAACTATACTTGCTAGCGTGCGACATATGTTGTCAGTTATTTGCGCAGTTGTACAATTTTGGATCAATACATTATAAGGGGATTTTTTTGCGTCAGTTTTGAAACTCCTTAACGAATATTATACAATACACAATTACTTGCTTGCTCAACTGAGGTTTTAGAAATTCTCACATTTTTTTCCCTAAAGCATGTGTGTGTTGGATGAAAACTTATCAAAATTGTGGTGTGGGCTACTTATTATCTTGATTGGTTTAATATATAATAAATGGTTTTACAGTATGGAATCAAAATTCTGTTAATCCAACGCTGTTTCATGTTTTATTATTAAGGTCTTCCGTTTCCAACGGAAGACCTTATAGTTTTCGTACTGTTTCTTATTAAGGTCTTCCGTTTCCAACGGAAGACCTTATTGTTTTCGTACTGTTTCTTCTTCTTATTTCCCCCCCCCCCCCAAATTTTGTGCACGAGATTTCTGGAAATCTATTCGACCGATTTCGACCATTTTTTCACAGATTATTTGGATGTGATCTAAACTTGATCCATTTTTGTTACCTTTTTCGTAATCACTTACGGTACCGAATTATCGGCCATTTTGTAATTTTTGACGACCCATTTAGTGCAGCTATAAACTCGGAAACCATTAGTGATATGAATATGAAATTTTCAGGATAGGTAGACTATAGTTTGAAGTTGTGCAGTATGTAGTTGTTTAACGCCTGTTGCGCCATTTCTTGGAGCTCGCCTGGGCACGAAAATTGGGTACGTTTCATTTAAAATTTTCATACGTTTTGATCTGTATCTTTTTGTAGTTGATATTTTGTTAAGACATATAAAACAAAAGTGGTAGATAATAAAAAGTTCTTTCCGACAAAATCAAGAAAAAGGGGCTGGCCCCTTTATTTAGGGGCCAAGACACTCGTAAACTCTATTACAAATAACTTAAAAATGATAAAGATTTTGTAATGCATTATAGAAGCAAAGTTGTTGATCATAACAATATCTATAAAAAAATCAATGCCACGCCCATTTATTACGTAATTAGGGATTTTAGGGGCTAAAGTACTTAAACTTTACGCAATATATCTAGAAAAGGAGACATATTTTGTTAAGCATTGTAGAAGAGAAAATGTTTGCATTGATGATTTTAATCGATTCCATTAATGAAAACACCATTGTCTGTCCCCATGAAGGATCTAGAGGGCTGGCCCCTATAATATTCAATCATTTGAATCTAAAAAATGAACAATTTAAGATGGTTGTAAGAACAAAAAATGTTAATATTCATAGGACCTTTTGAATGAACTCAAGAAAAAGGGTTTGGCCCCTTAATTAGGGGCCAAGAGACTGGTAAAGTCTCTTACACATACCTTAAAAACGATCAAGATTTTGTTAAGCATTATAGAAGCAAATTTGTTGATCGTAACAATATCAGTTTGTAAAACTCATTGCCACACCCATTCATGACGTAATTAAGGATTTTAGGGGACTAAAATCTTAAATCTTTAATGTGCTGTATGTGAAAAAGCAAAATACTTTGTCTCGCATATGAAAGGAAATTGACGATCGTATACATTATCTGAAAGGGAGGGGTTGAGGGGAAATTCTGAAATTTCATTGATATTTAATGGTTTCGTTTAAGAAATTGAACAGAAGACCTACTTGCTACTCGTAACGAGATCGTATGTAGTTATTATTAAGGTCTTCCGTTTCAAACGGAAGACCTTATTGTTTTCGAACTGTTTATTATTAAGGTCTTCCTTTTCCAGCATAAGACCTTATTGTTTTCGTACTGTTTCTTTTTGTTTGTTTCTTTTTCCCTATTATAATTATTATTAATTTTTTTTTCTGTCACGTTTTCTTAAAAATGCTTCAGCCGATTTTCATGAAACTTTCAGATCTTATTTATGACAAAATTTGTAAGAAGTTTACTCGAGCTTTTTTCGGTCGTCACTTCCGGTACCGAGATATTAAAGATTTTACGATTTTGCTTGTTCACGATTTTTCTCAAAAAGTATTTAAGATAGAACCTTTATATTTTCAGAGATGGTAGAGAGTGCACGGCCGCAGTGCTCTTTGCATATCCAAATGTCTGCCGTCACATCCGGTCGTCACCGGAAGGAAATAAAAAACCTTAATTTTTCAATTTTTTAATCTTAAATTTTATTTTTGTTTTTATTTGCTAGAGACGCTTGAAACACTTCAGAATATAAAATTTGTTTTAAAATCGATCCAAGCATTCCCAAGATTTTGAGCTCCAAAGTTCTGAAGCGAGAGTCCGCGTAGCTCAGTCATTAGAGAGTTGGACTTGTGCCCAGGCGACCCGAGTTCCGTCCCCGAGTGCCGATTTATTTGTATCATAAATAAAACCTAGATGCTGTCATTAGACAGTAATACCCGCACCAAGTGTTTGCCCCTAAATAACACTGCTTTGTACCAGTCTAATTAAAAATGAAGGCAACATGCAAGCTCCGGTAATACATTTAAAAATTATAATTTTCATAACTGAATGATGAGATCCCTTCCCATATGATAATACACATGAGCAGCACTTTATGTGCAATTTGGGGTTGAAATGTTTCCAGTGAATTTTCAGTTAATCAACAATCTTAACAATTCATGTCATAGAAAGTATAACGGTCTATATAATTATTACTAACAAAATAAACTAGATGCTGTCATTAGACAGTAATACCCGCACCAAGCGTTTGCCCCTAAATAACACTGTTTTGTACCAGTTAAATTAAAAATGAAGGCAACATGCAAGCTCCGGTAATACATTTAAAAATTATAATTTTCATAAATGAAGGATGAGATCCCTTCCCATAAGATAATACACATGAGCAGCACTTTATGTGCAATTTGGGGTTGAACTGTTTGCAGTGAATTTTCAGTTAATCAATAATCTTAACATTTCATATCATAGAAAGTATAATGGTCTATATAATTATTACAAACAAAATTAAAAATTAAATTATGCCCCCTCCCCGTGGCGGTTGCCGGTTTCAGATTTGCTTCCGTGTACCTACATGTACATCATCGTGTGCACAGATTTAGAGAAGGGGTGGGAGTGAGGGGTCCAGCCCCCCCCCCCCCCACCCCATTGAATTTATATCAATTGTAAAGTTACCAAAAATACACCTTGGACCCCAATGCTCTTACAGACATGTAATCGCTCTAATCCATTGCGCTTCAATGTTAGGTAACATTATTTGGGGGGTAAATATTTAATTAATATATAATATATTTTATTGCTTATCTCATTAGGAATTAAGTATACATCAGAATATTGCAGGTGTCCTGCACCACGTTAAAGCTGTTATTTACTAAAGAAAATAGTGAAAGTGGATTTGAAGAATAGGTCATAAATATACATGCATGTTACAAATAACTGATCTTGTCTGAAGTTACGTTTACAACACAGGTCTGCAGGTCTCATTAGCGGGGACTAGTTTTACCCAGCTCTTCGATTGTGTACATACATGCCATTACATACAGACATATCTGTGTTTTCCATATGCAGAAAAGGATTAGTTAAGATCAACTAAAGGAATTCATTATTGTGTTTTAATTGGATTATCATTATGATGTTGACCAATATTGGTAAGCATAATACATGTAGTAGCAGTAGCACAATATAATGAGATGCCAGCATACATAAGTTCTACTTTCACTTTCTAAATGTGATATCCCTTTGACAGCATACTGTATCATCATCTTTTAATATTTAAATAAGCTTATCATCGTTACCTATCCTATCGCATTTGTAACGTTTCTGTCATTTTAGTTGCAAAAGTTATTTTTTTCATTTGTCAGACTTGCACTATTGAGTTGACCCCATATTGACCCTGTATAAACAACTTCTTATTAAATTTGTGTATTACATGTAAGTAAGTGTACTAGACACTTAATTATCATTTTTATATGAGTTATAATAGGAAGGAAGGAGTATTTCTTCCTTAATGTATTATAATGCATCAAATACAATGTAGGTCAATACCTTATGGGACTAGCTGTTCTGACCCAACGAAACAGGAAAATACAAAATATCTTCTAATGTCATTATGATGCATCAAATGGTGTAATGTACATTAATGACCTCCAGGTGTTGTCTTTAACTCGCTTTGCCCGAGTAAGTGCATAGGAGAGTTGATTAAAATCAACTCCCAATAAAGTATTTCATCTTATTCATATGTTACAGTAGTGTTTGATACATGTGGGTAATTCCTAGCCTAATGATGTCACTGCTTTGTTTAGGAGACCTTACAATTGCCCCAAATAGGCGAATACACATGCATATAACATTTTGTTTATAAATCTTAAAAATTGAATTAAGCAATTTCAAAATGTTAATGTGCATCAGGAGAGAAAAAGCAATCAAGAATTGGTTTAAAATTTGCTACTGCACACATGTAAGAATGTATTCAGAAGACTGAATCTTAAGAACCAGGTTAGATTGGGGGGGGGGGGTGAATGTGAAGTATAAACATTTATAATTTGAATCATTTAATGTTATTAATTTTAACTTGTCGATGAATACTAGTTATTGATCCCAAGGTAGAAATATGACCTTTGATCATATCTCAATAGATCATTTGTCAATTATGCAAGGTGTAATGTAATTTTTTTTTTTAAGAATAACATTTTTTACCAGTTTATAAAAGTGTTTAGACACCCAAATTATATTTTGATTTAATAGATCATTCGACAATTAATGGGGGGGGGGGGGGGCGGTTTATATTTGAGTTTGTTTGGGGGTGGGAGTTCCCAGTCATGTATTTGACAATTTTTTAATGTAATTTAAAATAAGACTAAGCCATACTACAGTCATGAACATGAATAGTATAGAACAAAACACAAACTAATACATGTATATATACATAGGAAGTATTACAAAACATAGATGATTGATCTATATCTTGGTTCTTAAATTGAATCATATATCATGTACATACTATATTATTGTTTCTTTGTTCAAGGCATTTCAGATGGTATGTAGGTCATGATCTCAAGTGCTCTTCCTTAAATTTTCAAATATCATAAAAACCATTGAGATCGCCACCTTAATCCAAAGATATTATTCCTCCTTAGGTCTTGACGCATCAGATCATTATGGCATGTAAGTCATGACCCTAACGGGTGTCAAAAGGGTGTGGGGTCTAACATTGAACTTTGTAGGAAGAATCGTAGACTATTTTAAATGGTAACTTGAAAACGGACAAAGATAATAATATACGGTTTTCATAATTATATATTGACTGTAACTGGCAATATATAGGGTTTATTCGATCTGACCCCTGGGGTCATCCCCACCCCCCAGGAATTTGAAATTACCATACATCTCAGAAACTGTTATAATCATGACCCTTAAACCATATATATTCATGTTTCTGATGTCAAGGGGCATCAAATGTTATGTAGGTCATGGGCCCTGTGGGTGGTCCCGACCCCCTCAAACAGCAAGTCCCTTAATATCTTCGAAACAGTTGAGATCCCTACCCTTAAACCATAGATATTCTTGTTCCTTGTGTCAAGGGGCATCAAACGATATGTAGGTCATAGGCCCGGGGGTGGTCATGACCCCACTCGAACAGGAAGTACACGAATATCTCGAAAACGGTTGAGATCCCCACCCCTTAACCATATATAGTCTTGATCCTTAAAGGGCATCGAAAGATATGTAGGTAATAGGCCTCAGGGTTACATTTAATTTTTCAAAACCGTAATGCACATCTACATTGATCTATGGAACAGTTCCTATCATATCCCAAGATATGATGTGTCTATCCATTAAATCATAAAAGGAGTTCTAGGATCTATGTTTTTTCTGAAGTGATAAACGGCAATTTTCTGCTACTTTTTGACTCCCTGGATGACATTTAAATTTTTAAAACCTTACTGCACATCTATAGAACAGTCCCTATCATATCCCAAGATATGATGTGTCTATCCTTTAAATCATAAGAGGAGTTCTGGGATCTATGGTTTTTTTTTGAGTGATAAACGTCAATTTTCTGCTACTTTTATACTCCCTAGATGAAATTTAGATTTTTAAAATCTTATTGCACATCTATAGGACAGCCCCAATTATATCCCAAGAGATGACGTAGCTACCCCAAAAGTTATGAGGAGTTCTGGGAACCATACTTTTTTGGAAAAAACCCCGTCATTTTTTGTTGCCCACTGATCCCCTTAATAAAAAAAAAATTCTGGAACCTGATCACACTTCAATATGACACCCCCAATCATATTTTAGAATATCATTTGGCTACTGCAAAAAGGAAATGACGTTTTTGAAACAAGTTTTTGGGTTTAAAAAACGTCATTTTTTAGCAATTAATTGACCCCCAGGACAAAATTGAAAATTCCAAAACCTTATTGCGCATGCGCATCTATAGAATACACTTAAACATATTCCAAGAGATGATTTGTCTATTGTTGAAAAGGTAGGAGGAGTTCGAGGAAGAAGGTTTTTTGCGAAAAAAACGTCATTTTTTACAAATTATTTGACCCTCAGGACTACCAGAGAATTTTTGAAACCTTTTTACAAAACAACATGACACCCCAAATCAAACTCTAAGAGTTCAGGTTGCTGGTTTATAAGATGTAAGAGCAGTTTGAGAAAGTAAAACGTGACAGAAGGACGGACGGACGGAACAGAGTAACAACAATATACCCGAACTTTCTTAAGAAAGTGCGGGATTAATAATAACAGCTTTTTTAGTACAAATATAGAGCTCCTTTCTGTCAGCAGTTTGCTTAATTCAGACGCTCGTCTCACCGCCGGCATCAAAGACATGCCGCCAAAGCGTCCCTGCAGTACGACCGCATTAGAGTTCACTTGGTCGCTTTGCCGGCATGTAAGAAATGCCGCCATCTCCATGACTGTATGCACACAACATTTAGCAAAGCACCAACGTTTTTCTACATGGCTTTAAAAGGAGGACTGATTAGTATTTATTTACATAATTATATAGGTACACGCATGCATGTATACATGCGTTTATTGACATTTGTTGCTTATATATTGATTTCCTGAACACTATAAACCACTCTGAAATCTCTCTCTCTCTCTCTCTTTCTCTTCTCTCTCTCTCTCTCTCTCTCTCTCTCTCTCTCTCTCTCTCTCTCTCTCTCTCTCTCTCTCTCTCTCTCTCTCTCTCTCTCTCTCTCTGGTGACTACGATACGGTGTGAAAACGGATCACCCGTGCATCTGTGTTTGGGCCTAGGTATTAACAGATGTAAACACCGATTGGGATTATAATCATTTAAAATCAGTCTTATAAAGTTTATATTTATTTACAAAAGTCTGCAAACATGTACATGTTCGCCCAAAAAGCGGGATTAGTGATTAAGCAGCGGGGTCAAAAATTCATAAATTTCCTAACCTATTAACCGATTGCTTAACACTGATCGTTTGGACATAACACTGGGGTATCGAGTGGATTCGGGAAAAGAGGGGATAATTAACCATGCTACATTTGTTAGATGTGTTATTTTATTTTCCGACTTAATCGATGTATCAAAGAAGCAGATAAAAAATTACCAATTTCTTTGCCGAATCAATTTTTGATTAACTCATCTCTCTCTCTCTCTCTCTCTCTCTCTCTCTCTCTCTCTCTCTCTCTCGTGCTAAAATTTGAGGCCCCGAGTCTAGTGTATAGCTAGATAAACAATGAACGTGCATATACGTAAAAATTAGCTTAACGAAAATTTTCTGGGTATAATATGTGTATTAATTTATTAAATCGGAGTTTGAATTAATTATTCTCCCCTGGGAATAAACTCTGTTTCAAAATCGTCCCCACTTGGTTTCAGACTTCTGACGAGTCATCGGACAATATGCTTTGCCCTGCGTATAATCTCTCTCGGATAGGAATCCGATTATCATTAATGAAATAAATTGACTATTATTGATGAAATAAAATGTTTTTCTATTAACTTATATATCAAGTTAAAAATGCTGAGGTGGATTGAAAATGCGCTTCTTATAACAACGGTTTCAATCCAGTGTTTTCTCAGACGTCCGCGTCAATTTGTTCCCGCCCATTTCAAATGTTTTGACTGTAACAGGTGACGTTAGGTGTATATTTCATAAATCATGAATAGAAATATGTCATAAAAGGATAATTTAATAAAAAAGAAAAATAAAGTCCCAGGGGTCTATATATTGGGGCGGGGGGGGGGGGGGGGGAGTCGATCCTGTCCTCAAGTACCTGTGATTTTTGGGAATATTATTGGAATTTAAATTCAGTAATCTTACTGCCTGGCTTCTCTCTCTCCCTATATCAAAATTTCGGTGATGATTGTTATTCTTCAGCTGCAGTGCACTTTGCAAATCCGAACGTCCGCCGTCACTTCCGGTCGGCACCGGAAAAAAGCAGAAACATTTATTTTTCATTTTTTCTTGATTTTAAATATTTTTCTGCCATATTACAATGCAAACGGTTTAATAAATGCAGAATTTGTATTTTTGTTTAAAAAATCCATTCACATTAGAGTAGTAGACTTTTGTCCAAGCGATATGGGTTCAATCCCCGAGTGCCGACTCTTTTTTCTTTCATAATGGTGCTTCGATTCAAAATGTGTCTCTGAAATAATGGACTTTAATTATTTTTGTTTGAATTTTATCAAAAATCACAGTAACATCGCCTTTTCCTAATATGAAAATATGTCTGTTGAAATCTTTAGAGAGACTTACTGGAATTTGAGAAAGTGTTGAGAAATGAAAAAAAAACTGTCCCGATAGCCCTTTTAAGGTGTTTTCAAACGAAAGACCTCTTGTTGCTCGCAACGAGCGTCTAGTTATTATTTTTTTTCTCTCCAAATGTTGTGCACGAGATTTCTCAAATCTATTCGACCGATTTGGACCTCTTTCACAGATTTTTGGACGTGATCTAAACTTCATACATTTTTCTTATTTTTTTCGTAGTCACTTCCGGTACCGAATTATCGGTCATTTTGCAATTTTTGACGACCAATTTTGTGCAGCTATAATCTCGGAAACCTTAAGAGATATTAATACGAAATTTTCAGGATAGGTAGACTATAGTTTAAAGTTGTTCAGCATGTAGTTGTTATACGCCTGTTGTGCTATTTCTTTGAGCTCGCCTGGGCGCGAAAATTGGATGCGAATTTTCATTCAAAATTTCCATACGTTTTGATCTGTATCTTTTTATTAGTTGATATTTTGTTAAGACATATATAACAAAAGGAGTAAATAATGAAAAGTTCTTTCCAACAAATTCAAGAAATAGGGCCTGGCTCCCTTTTTTAGGGGCCAAGACATTCGTAAACTCTATTACAAATAACTTAAAAACAATAAAGATTTTGTAATGCATTATAGAAGCAAAGTTGTTGATCGTAACAATATCTATCAGAAAGAATTATTGCCACGCCAATTTATTACGTAATAAGGGATTTTTAGGGGCCAAAGTACTTGACGCAATACATTTAGAGAAGGAGACATATTTTGTTAGATATCATAGAAGAGAAAATGTTTGCATTGATGATTCAAATCGACTCCACTGATCAAAACACTAATGTCTGTCCCCATAAGGGATCTAAAGGACTGGTCCCTAAAATATTTAATCATTTGTATCTCAAAAATGAGGAAAAATGTTAGATGGGTGTAAGAACGAAAAATGTTGGTATTCTTAAGACCTGTTCAAAAATCAAGAAAAAGGGGCTGGCCCCTTTATTCAGGGGCAAAGACACTCGTAAACTCTATTATAAATAACTTAAAAACGATAAAAATTTCGTAATGCATTATAGAAGCAAAGTTGTTGATATCAACAATATCTATTAGAAAAAATTACGGCCACGCCCATTTATTACGTAATTAGAGATTTTTAGGGGCCATAGTACTTAAACTTTGACGCAATATATCTAGAGAAGGAGACATATTTTCATAGGCATCGAAGAGAAGAAAATGATTGTATTGATGAATCTAATCGATTCCATTAATCAAAACACCAATGCCTGTCCCCAAAAAGAATCTAGAGGGCTGGCCCCCAAAATCTTCAATCAATTGTATCTCAAAAATGATCAACAATTTTAGATGGGTATAAGAACAAAATATGTTAGAATTTGTGAGACCTTTTGAATGCAGTCAAGAAAAAGGTGCTGGTCCCTTCAATTAGGGGCCAAGACACTCGTAAACTATATTACAAATAACTAAACAACAATCAATAATCTATAAGTGTAATGCTTCCACATATCAAAACACTAATGTCTGTCCCCATAAGGGATCTACAGGACTGGCCCCTAAAATATTTAATCATTTGTATCTCAAAAATGAGCAAAAATGTTCGATGGGTGTAAGAACAAAAAATGTTAGTATTCTTAAGACCTTTTCAAAAAATTCAAGAAAAAGGGACTGGCCCCTCAAATAGGGGCCAAGACACTCGTAAACTCTATAACAAATAACTTAAAAACGATTAAAAATAAAATATTCAGCTGAGTTTTAAGTCACTTAATTTGCATTACAACCTCATACTACACAACTTCAATGATTTTTTTTTATCAATGTGCATATAACAATAAGTAAAATCCGTAAGAAGAAATATCTATCGCAATTAAGTGCATACATTTGGGGGGGGGGGGGGGCAGAAAAGTTGCTATGTTATAGTCTGCAAGTCAATTGAACTATGGTCTTTCAAAGAAATAAGAAACTGTCGACACTTGCAGTACTCTGATGATTTAATGACGACGGACTTCATTGCTTAATGTAGTCGTATCATTACGTTTAATCCTGAGAACAAATTTTATCTAATCTTTTACTTTAAACTGTTAACTTATAAAACCAGAGACATAAATAACTTATTCAGTTATTTATGTCTCTGATAATGTATATTTTATTCTGTTCATAACTATAGAAGTTTAGCGTGTTCAACAGGTTAATTTTTTAGGTTGATTGACATCGAATATTTAGACACTTATTGTTTAACAATTGACCGCTGCAGTGAAAGCATCCTTCCAAATGTTACTCAATTATATAACAATTTCTGATCTGCAGCCCGGGGGTAATATTCTGAGCTATGTGCGCTGACGTGACACGAGATTTTCGGTCGTACGTGGAGCGGATTGAATTAGCATAGACTGACTGAATAAACACACGGGTGGGAAAGTGACACACATTGAGAAGAAAAATTTACACATGTTAAGTAGTTGCCAAAAATTGGTTTTTGCCACATTTTGAAAACAAAATAAAACCCTTGCACTGTGATCATAAAATCTAAACAAATCTTGTTTAAAAACTCATGAGAATATTCTTAAAATAATCACTGAATCTCTCAATTCTAGACAAATCTTTTATCGTTTCAGCCTCTACCGCATGTGTTAATTTGATATTTGATTTTTTTTATCCTGCCTCGAACGCTTGGAGAGTGTTTTATTTTCTAAATTATGCTTAATAATGCTTCCAATTTTGAGCTCTCTCTCTCTCTCTCTCTCTCTCTCTCTCTCTCTCATATTTTTGTGCAACCTTATAAAAAACGTCAACTACTTTCTACGATATCTATAAAACCTCTCAGCAGTATTTAGCGGTAATATTCGTGGGTAAATAAAAAAATCTTATGTTGAAACACAAGTCAACCTTACATGTACCGGTCAAAATCTCGAATAAACAAATAGTTGGGATCGTACAAAATATCAATAAACATGCAAGTGTGATTAATACATGTAGAAGAACACGAAGCTACCGCGGATCACTTGTCCATTAGCGCTGGTTCTTTTTGGATATGTGCTAGGGGTGATCATCATTTTAAGGTTTAATCTTTGTGGTTTTTCGCTGTTTATCTATCAAATTATTAGTATAGTTTTTAGAACATTTTAGACTGACAAATGTACTATTAATTTATGTCTGATGACGATGTTTCTGATTTGGAATAATGTCGCTTTTATCAATTTTTAGAAGGACTTCTCAATTCACATTCTAATGTTTAATTAAATAACTTGAAGGTGAAAAAACTATTAGAACATAAAAATTAAAACTGTTCTTGCATATAAACTCAAACAAGTATATCTTGTTATTCGATAACCGCTGACCTCAAGGTAGTGCATCCGCGACCGATCTCCTCGGCCACGGATGAGGGATCGGATAACTTACGTAAAGGTAAAACACATATAGAGAGCTCAGAACCCAGGAAGATTTAAAATGTTTACAGTATGATGACTAAACTCTAATTAATATTAAGTTTTTTTTTTCTCTTAAATCCCACAGTTGATCTATCTGTCTGATACTACTTTAGTTTGAGAATGGCATTGCTTTTATGCTTAAACAGAACGATTTCTTATTGACACTCTATCGTTGAATTCAAATTAAGAAGAGTAAGCTTTAATGTTTACGATTCTTGTGTTTGCAGCTATATAAAATCACATATGACAGACGCGATTCTTGTGTATTAGATAACCGCTGACCGCTAGGTAGTCCAGTTGCGACCATGGCGATCGATTTTCTCGGCCGCGGGCTAAGACTAAGAATCTAGGTCGATTTGAAATTCTTGCAGTAAAATGACTCAAATCTATTTCATGGAAGTTATTTTTTTTAATCCAGTTTATGTATCTCACTAGAGAAGAAAAAGAACGTTTATATTTTCTCGTTCTTGTTTTTCTTAACGGTTGTCCACTATAAGACCTAAACAGAGGTGACTCCAAAAAACAGGGTGTAAGAAAAACATGTACAAGTATACTTTTAAGACACTTATTCAAATGAATCAAAGCATCCCGTACATTCTGGAACACTTTTAACTGTTAATTCATGTACATTATGCGCACGAAGACTATTCGCTTAGTTGCCAAATGAATACAGGTACATGTTAACAAGACAAGCTTTTTACACTCATATTATGCATTACCGGTACAAAATAATTTTGTAACGACATTGATAACACCATAATAAACAACTTTTTTGATGACAGCTATAGCGAAATATTAACCATTTTTGAGTTATAAAGCGAATACTTTTAAGGGCTCTAGACCCCTAATTTAAGGGGCCAGCCCTATTTCAATGGTGTCAAGTGCAAGCCCTTGATATTTTGCACATATTTGTTCTATAAGTGTTTAGAGAAAATTTTAAACTAAAGAGCTACATGACAAAAACACAACCAAATATCAGCATTTTTTGAAACACAAATTCAAATTATTTTTTTTAAACTTTAAAGGGGGGGGGGGAATTGTAAAAACAAAACTCGGAGGACAACGTTCAAAGTATGTATTTTCAAGATTCGTGACTTTGTAACACATGTTTTGAGAGGTTTCAGAGCCTTTACGTGCACAAGAATGCCTATATCTTTTTGAAAAAGGAGAATAACTCGGTACCAGAAGTGTCGATTTTAACGATTGTCCCTAGATATTGAGAAATAGTTACTACCAATAAGCTCTGAAAATTTGAGTTTTATAGGCCAACAAACAAGCAAGATACTAGAGTTTAAAAAAAGTCTAGAAGAAAAAAAAGAATAAAAAGAATTATCAACAGAATCAGTACAAGGTCCTCCGTTGAAAACACGTGAATGAGCGTTTCATTAACAGAATATTGATTCCATACTGTAAAACCAATCATTTCTATCTTAAAGATAATAAGTTGCCCACACCACAATTTTGACTGATATTTTAAATTAATCTATTTATTATGATTGATAAAGTTTCATCCAATACACAATGCCTTTGAGAATAAAATGTGAGAATTTTTAAAACCTCAGTTGAACAAGCAAGTAATTGTGTAATCGTATAATATTCGTATAGGGGTTTCAAAACTGACGTAAAAAATCTCCTTAGACTGTATTGATCTAAAAAGGTATACCTGCGCAAATAACTGACAACATGTGTCGCAAGCTAGCAAGGATAGTTCTTTTCAAAAGTGTTTCGCACGCACGGAATGTTCAATTGAGTAATTATAGATGTATGGTATACAATTAAAATTTAATTTCGATCTGTTTAGCTTTTTCAAAATGCGTAGGTTGAACAAAGGCATCTGCTGTTTTGGCTTCTTTGTTGTAATATATATAAATACTTGCTGATATAGCCGCTAAGTGATAGTTTAAGGATTCATAAAGGTAAGTTAATTTTGACAATTTAAAAATTTATCATTATATTTTCTCATCTGTTTATTTGAATCGAATCAAATTTATGTTTTTTTAAGTGATAATATAACTGAAATTATCTTTAGCTTAAAATATTTAAAAGGGTGCTCTTTTTAAAGATGTTATCTGTTTCTTTATATATGAAATTCTTTTGTAAGCACGCACATGTAAGCTCACTCATGTAGGCTGGCCCCCAAATTTAGGGATCTAGAACCCTTAAAGGTTTTTGCTTTATAACTCGAAGACGGTAAAAATTTTGATCTGGCCGTCGCAAAAAAAGTTGTTCTTTTTTATCTTGATTATCTCATGAAAGTGTTATTTTGTTCGGGTATTGTGTAATATGAGAGTAAAAAGCTAAACATAAAGACAAGAACCTGCTTTTATTTGTCAAATGAACAATAACTCAATTGTGGGTAAAATTAAAATAAAGCCGCAAACACATTGTTCTTTACTAAGTTGGATGCTTCAAATTATCAAAGTAAGGTTTTTAATGTGTCCCATGCTTTTTGTCACTAATTTTTTTTTCATTGTTAAGTTCTTATTTTAAAAAAACCCAACAACAACAACAATATCATTATAAGCAATATATGAAAAATAGTTTAATCTCTAAATGTCATCTATTTATATATTCAAGCACGTGATTTAAATAAAAACTATTAAGCATTTGATAACAATAATGGCTTTCTAAATCCATGCACCCTTTCCCGTAAGTTCGTGTATATATGATTATGTAACTCATCCCTCGCATGTGGCCGAGGAGAGCCATTGAGCGCGGATCGACTAGCGATTTGCGGTAATATAATACACAAGCTTTGCGTGCTGGTACATTATGTCTGATACTGACTCTAAAAATAGTTATTCTCTATAATCTTAATATCTTCAATTTTGCGTGAATATTAGATTAAATACATAGTTTACATTTTACATGTACCTACGGTGCTTGCATAAGGTATGTACATGATGCATGGCGTTTGCTTTGGATTTTTTTTTAAGTTATGAATTATGTGGTCGTTGCAGATTTGTTAAACTAAATCAAATGATAAGTCCGTAGCTTATATATAAATAACATACCCCTTGTATTTATCGCACTTAAATAATACGGCCAAGCTTTGAGCGCCAATCGGTTAGCTGCAGGTAGCCGATCAGTTTGCATACATGTACGCATAGCATGTTTAAGATATTAATTTACATGGACGTTGTAGACTCGCCTAAATAATAAAATGATTCCCTAAAAGCAAATAGTCCGCATACAAATCTCTATATCATTATGCAGCGTTCAATAATCCACACACTCATCTTTCGTATTTATGCTAAACTCTCATTGAGAGCCCATGCCAAAAATTTCAGGATATCCAAATACCTGTTAAACGCAGTTAGCTAAATTTCGTGTCATGATGCCCCGACAGCGCACAGAAAACCGTCAAAAATTATGCACAAATGTAATACATGTTGAAACTCAGGTGCCAAACATCAGAAAAGAGTCCTAAAATAATTTTAAAAAATCTTCTGAAAAGGCGATTGATGGTGAATTCATGATAAAACTATATAAATTCTTTTAATAGCTTTATTTTATAATAAAAATAGAATGAATTGTGCTTGATCTCTTGCAGATCATTATTGTATACTAAAACATGGGTCATTATGAATGATGAATCAATTTCATATTATATGATACACTAGTTGTGATTTTTAAATACAACTGTATTGCATATTAGTCAATGTTTTTTACACTTGCCGCTTGCTGAATTCAAACGCTCATCGACGCTTTGTGAATCGTCGGATTTAAAGCCACCGATACACCAATACATGTGGATCCTCTAAATTTTGCTGTAGTTTGATATACCAAAAAAATCTTGAAGATACTTATATTCCAAACTAAACGAATTCATTATATACTACAATATTCATTTAAGGAGGCCGACTTAAGTTTTCATTGCGCATATTTTTTGCGCATTCTAGTAAAATACTTTTTCGATATCATTTATAAAATTGAACACAACTAACAAAATACAGATGAAAATATCTCGATTTTTTTAGGAACATTTTATTTTTAAAACAATTTTCCGTTGCATGGTAGGTGAGCGTTGCCATTGTGCTTTTATGGCGTTATTATAAAATGATGCTTTGTATGAGTGTGTTATAATAAATAACAAAAAAGAAAAAGTAAAAATTGTACGCCGTTGAAAATCTGTACACAGAGTAATGCTATCCTCTGGGGTATTTTTCTTAATTTTTGAATGAATCCATTATACCAATCTACATTTGTAATACTCCAAATATATAGCAAAATTTGGTGCATTTTAATATTTTGAGATGGCCCCTACTAAAAAATCAGACGGATGATATTACTAATCACATATTACAATTTGAGAAAAAAGCTATTGTAGTATTTTTTGAATCTACTTCGAATTTCGGAAAATGACAATTTCCTATATATTCCTTTAGTAAATGTATCTGTATTTTGAGATGGCCCCTAAAAAGAACCAGATGGTCGATTTTCTTGAAACTTTGCAAATAAACTAGAGTTGGTGTAAATTACATATGGTTAAAAAGTAAAAAGTTTTGCTATTGTAGTTTTTCCACAAAAAACCCAAAATCAGTCTCCTTAAAGTGTGAAATTAAATGTTAATCTTTCATTGGTTCAGCGCGTTATTAAACATGTTAAAACTCCTTCTCTCTCTCTCTCTCTCTCTCTCTCTCTCTCTCTCTCTCTCTCTCTCTCTCTCTCATTATTAAAGTGCTTCGGTCCATTTTCACATTTGCTCTCAGAGATTAATCCAATCTTTTCAGTGGTTGTGCGGATATTCCTCAAACACAGTCTTCATAGAAACTTCACGAAAGAATTTGATTCCGTGCATAGGCTAGATGAGCATATTGTAAAAAAGAGATAATTAAAATATTGCCAAAAAATCCTTTACTATAATCCATGGATTCTCTCCAAAAGTTTTTTTTTTCATTAGACTTTTAAGGCTAGATTATGGAAGAGTCTCTCACACCTGGGTTAGATAGTCTTCACTTCATTCCCCCAAATTTGAATATTCCTTTTATATGCTTAAAAATAGCAATCTTTGTGCGCATGTGTGATATTTTCTCTTTTGACTACTTTTCGTCAAAGTTCAAGGCAGAATTTTTAAAACTAAAACTTGATCCAAAGTCTAAAAATTATTTGTTTGTAAAACGCCACAGCACCACTTCAAATAGTATTTTTGAAAAAAGAATATGATGTTCAGAGATTGATTTCATGTTTTGGGATTTTTGAATGTATAATACACTATTTGATTTAAATAAACAAAAATGTGTCATGTGTTAGTGAAGTCTGATATCTTCAAAACTATACATTAATTAGGATGCACTCCCCGTGAATGCATATTAATCTTCTTCTTACAAATATTGAATAAATTCCAATTTAAATATTTTCTCAGTATGTCAATCCCACGTACTGTAACTTTTTTTGACAGCAATCTCAATCACGTGACACTCAAATCAATGTCCAAAACAACTCTAAACGGTTTGTTTGCATGTGTAATCTCTGGATGATTTTAACGACTTGACAACTAATAGGTGATGGCTTACTAAGTATGATGCGTGAAACTTTCCGTATGATGAAAGAATAAGGTACGACTTTGCCAAAATCGGCCGTGTTTCAGCAAATCACCATAATGGTAAAATATATATTTCAGAATGTGGGATTTATAAAAATGGCAATTATTAATCTTTAATAGCAGCTGTGATATATTCACTGACAATTCAATATCTAACCGATGATGTCGTCTATTTTGACGCCGATTATGGCGTCCATGCGTTTAAAATATCTGTATTTTTTAGCAAATTCTTCCATTTACAATTTAATACAATCACCTTTGGTTGTTATTTATTTCAAAATATATAATCAAGGTGCACAAACATTAAAAAATCTTAATTTTATAACATTTACAAACTTTTACGAAAAGAAGTTAGAATCAAATACTGGTGTTAATTAAACCTTGTTGCCATATGAAGATATTCATTGAGAGAAAATAATATATTTTAAATGGATTTTTTGTTGGGTTAGGAATGAATCCCTCATATTACATGTTGGCCATTTCTTAAAGAGCTTTTACTCTTTGGCTGATCAAACCACTCATATTTCAGGTGTCATAACGTTACGAAATGTATGTTTTGACAAACAAGGTCTTTAGTACATCTACATGAATTGCTATAGAAAAAAAATGAGAGAGAGAGAGAGAGAGAGAGAGAGAGAGGTGTTTGCCAGTCATATTCCTACACAGTATGTACAACTGCACATCAAAAAGCCCGGTTTTCACTTCATCAATGCTTTGATTTTCAGTTATAATTAAAACATTTTATGCCAGAAAATAATATCTAATCAAAGTACTGAAGAACTGACGGGAGTTGATTTTATCGATTATCATTTATTCAAAATCAACTATATGTGATTTTGCATGGCAAGTAGTATCAGTAATCGAAATGTTTCTGAGAAATTGTATGGATCCAGGCAAGATTGAACTATTGTCTTCTTCAACCAAACGCTCGGCTGTCTCCGTTTATCTCCGACAAGCAAGAGAGACTCTGTTTTGTCGGATATTGACGGAGACAGCCAAACGTCTGGTTGAACGAGACTATATTGAATTCTAGCGTAGGAATACATACGACTTTAAAAAATATCTAAACTCTTTGTGCAATTTAAAATCTTACTATTTTCATGGTATTATTAAATAAGTTTTCTTGAAAAACAATGCTTCAGAATACATAGCATCGAATTTATCGATTATTTAGGAACTAAGTGTTGTCAGCAGTAATGATTTGTGCTTAGGTCGAAACACTGTTTCACTTTCGCTTTGCCCGAGTAAGTGCATAGGAGAGTTGATAAAAATGAACTCCCAAAAACTGAAGAGACATGTTTACATAATATTTATGTAAATTAATTTATCTTTCTGATCTCTTGTGTAAATTAAATAAGAAATCAATTTGTACATACAAACAAGTATGAGATACACAACATTACAAACAAGTAAACATTAATTTGAAGGCATAAAGTACGAAGTTTAAAGGTAAGAAATTATTGACAACTTCAAAAAATCCTGTTACATGTATTCATTAATTTGAAGGCATAAAGTACGAAGTTTAAAGGTAAGAAATTATTGAAAACTTCAAAAAATCCTGTTGGGTAGACACAACAATATATTACTGTTATTACAGATCTCCAACAATAATGCGTGTATAAAGTAATAAAATAATTTAAACTAGATAAAACAAATAAATAATTTAATTTCAGTGTTTATACTTTCAAGTATTTCATACTTTGACGGAACGGCAAATTATGAAAAGTTACTCTTCAATTACACTGTCCTCATCGCTGTCTCTCGCGTCAATGACCTTTGGTAAATCTGAGGCATCGTCAATGGTTTCGCCCCAATTCTGTACGCCTTTAACTGTCTGTATGTTGTGTCTGTCATAAGACAGCAATCAAATCACACTAGTAATGTGGCTACACATCCCCAACACCCTACTACCTGTTTACATCTACAATATCATCCACCTATGACACCTTCAACGAAACTAATCCAGCACTTATACTGTTTCGCCGAAACATGTCTGCTCTGTATTTTGGTCGAAAGAATACCTGGGATGTCATCACTCACAGATATCTTAAACTTGCCATCGACATCGATGTGTTCCTGGGTGTATGATCTGGCCATTTGTAGGTTATAGACCCCTAAAGTGAGTTCCCGCAGCTTAGTCTTGTTATATCGAGGAAACTCTGGCACCCCGTCATCTGCGTCAACCTTCCTCCAGCGCATCGATCTCCCATCCAAACCTTCCTTTTCCACGTGTGTCCGTAACGAGTTGGCGTTTCGAGACAAGTGGCGGATTTTGGCAGCCACTGCCTGGTCATCTGCAAATCCTTTGCACAATGGTGGTCTGTACTTGTTACAAAGGACAGCTATTATCCCAACGTAATTCCCGATAAACGGGATTTGTGAATTTTGCAAGGTCTTATCTGGATACCGCCATTGTTTCACTCTGCCGTTTGCAGCTTCAACAATCCATCTGATCTATGAAATAAAAATGGTTTAGTCATTATTGCATAATCATTAGATACGAAATCTTTAAAACTATGATTATTTATTCAATCAAAGAATTAAATCCATACAAGCTTGATAATTTTTATTTTACTTAACTGATAAAATACAACATATGCAGTTATTTTTTTTACCTTTGTTACTACTCTAGAAATGTTTGAATCGTGTGTTGACAACTGCTTTGCCACTTTCTGCATGAATGATGGCATTTCAATTTTAATTCCTGTCTTCCAAAACTTTTCCGACATCTCTGAATCCCCTGTCAACCACAACTACGTCATTTTATTTTAGCCAGGTTCTTTGTTCTTCAGTGTTGCAGTGGATCATGTGTTTGATGCTGGGTTAGGGTTAGGGTTTCAAATCCCTCAACTCGTTCCTCAACTCAAATCCTGTAAAGAAAAGTGCATAAATTTGAGGTCAAACTTCAGATTTGAGGTCAAACTTCAGATTTGAGGCTGAGTATTGACTTGAGGAAAGTTGGTGACGGCGGGGCCTGTTGTGGTAACTACCATCACTGGCTTCAATAGTGGTCTATGTTTATGTAGACTGTAGGATCTCCTGGCAAAAGAAAAGTTAGAACTTTTTTGTATGCACACATACGTTCCATCCAAGACCAATATTGCTGGATCTTGACTAGAGGTCATGAGGTCTTTGGCAAGTTGACGTATGTGCTTCTGAATTATATCCTCCCGAGTTATTTGCTGGAATCCCAAATTGCGTGATGAAGATGGTAATGGTAAGGCCATTGATGGCGGACTTGATACTGGCATACATTTACTTCTTTTCGGAGATTAGAAGGTGGGGCTCCTTGCATCATCCTCACTGTTCAGGTTGATATCTGAAATCTGTATTCTTCGTGAAATATTTCGACAATTGTGGCTACACTTATTACAGAATACATCAGTTTCTATGGCATTTAGAGAAAAATGTTTGAACAATTTTTTGCGAGAGAACTGGCAGGACGACGTTCTGATAAAGATGATCTTCCACCACACAAAGCACATGAATATTTCCTACTTTCCATTCTGTAAATAAAAAAATATACAAATCATGCATTAATATTTTGCTTGTTTGATTGTTTTTTATATAATTCATTAAACTTTTATTCACCATTAGTAACATAAAGGCAGATAAACCAGAAGCTGGATTTGTTTAACTTTTTTTCCATGTTATTCCCTGTTAAATCATATCAATATATTCGTAACTAACTTTAACGTATGCTAATAGAAATAACATCTCGATTGGCAAAATTAAAGGGACTTTAATAGACAAAAAAAACTCGCACATTTTGAATGATTGACCAAATTTTTAATGTTAGAATTCAAGTTATAAAAGAGATACAGATTCATTGTTAAGTGAACAAAGCTCGAGTCTTATATTTGATTACTGATAATGTAAAGTAGGGAATTATCATTTCTTTGACAAAATGACTCGTGGGAAACAAGGTTAACTGATTCAATGTGTTTATAAATAACATTATCAACAGAAGAAAGCAACATTTAATTAAAAAACTAATACAGATATAACACATATGTAAACAATAGCAAGGATCGAGCTTGTTTACAAAATAAAGAATTTTAAACTCTGTATCTTGATTATAACTAAATACTTGACTTTCAAATTTTAACAAGGATTCAAAATACCCACATTAACTATTCTAAAAATTAAGAATGGACAAATAAAATTTAAAATGTTGAGCTCAAATCGTGTCTAAGTTCTTGTAAGTGACATGCAATGTATATTATATGTATAGCAATTGAAGTTCTCGACACCCTATTTTCCTGTATTAAAGCACAACAAATAAATTCCACAATTTTATTAAAAAAAATAACTTTTGGCCAAAATGCTTTAAAATGATCCTGTTTTTGCCCTTTAATCATGCAGTCCACTTTTTTCGCAACATTGATGATGTGAGATACGTGGGCCATCAGCTTACAAATTTTAGACAGCAATCACAATCACGTGACACTCAAATTATGTCCACAACAACTTGGTTTGTTTAAATGTGTACTTCCGGATGAGTTTTAACGACTTGTAAACTGATGTGGTGACAAAATGTGTGAAACTTCCTGTATGATCAAATTTCGTATATTTCTTGTTTCCGTTTTAATAATCAAAATGTAAAACATCATTTTGGGTCACCTTGTCAGAATAAATAATGGAAGTGTCAATCATAAATCGTTCTTTTTCGCCTCGCAGCTGCAACGGAAGACCTACTCGTTGCTTTGCAACGAACTTTGTTCTAGTTACTAGTAAGTCATGAATGTTGTCCATGCAAAAAGTTAATTATCAATGAATATCCATGTTACATGGATGCTGCAGATTTAACCAAAAGTCTCACAAAATGAATATACCTCTAAATTCCAACATGCAAAAACTATTTTTCCAATATTTTACCAAAATTAGAACTAAGCTAACATTAAATGGATTTGACCTTAAGTGTTTACAAAACTAACATTGTATTTTTAACTGTACTACAGATGATTTTGGCTCTTATTTTTGTGATTTTTGTGATGGAAGTACGGGCTGTAACATACTATGGAAGTTATGAACACAGGCTGCAGCAAATCGAAAATTCAGTGGAAGCTATGAAAGAAAACATTTCACATATGATGCGAGGTATAATACAGATATTAAATGTCGTTGAAAAAAATATATGTAAATACCATAATTTTACAACTACGTTTCTAACATTATTGATTATTTTAAGAAACCAAAAACAGAAGCGTTGTTTACACAAGATGGGGAAAGAAAACATGTCCTTCGAATGCTGAGTTAGTTCTATCAGGTAAAGTCATTGTTGAATCCAATTTTATTATATCTGACACTTTCAAAAAAAAAATGTTTTTCACAGCTGCATTAAAGACTTCAGTCCAGAAATACTGGTCGTTCAAAATGAACACAGAAAACCTCTGCTTTATAATTACATGTATATAAAATCATAAGTTAAAAAAATATAAGACATTTAAACACAAAATAAAATAATAACGTTTCTCTAATTTCCTAAGGCTTCACTGGCGGTTCATGGTACAATGACAAAGGAGCAGCGGTTGATCTTCTGTGTTTACCAAGAGATCCAGAGTGGGGAGAATACATTGATGGAGTTGGTGGGGCCAGAGGTTTTGTTTTTGGTGCGGAATACGAAACATACGACACCATCGGCAACTTGCGCGCGCTTATGGACCATGATGTACCGTGTGCTGTTTGTCTTCTTCGAAATAAATCCGTCGTCAAAATGTTTCCAGGTAATTTAGAATTTTCTAAAAGAAAAAATCAAATATGTTCTTTAACTGTTATTTTATGGACAAAGTATAAATATTTGTAATAATTTTTCAAATTGATAGACTTGTAACTTATTTGTGTTTGAAAATGAAAGTTTTCTGCTTTGTTTTTATTTTTGCGTAAAAATACAATCTTATGTGCAATGAATTTCAATATTTTTTTATAGCCAGAAAAACGTGTTACAAAGGATGGAAGTTAGAGTATCATGGGAACTTAATGGCGGGATATTATAACCATCAAGCTGGTACAATGTACACCTGTGTTGACGAGCATCCAGACACTTTACATGGTGGTCGTGAAAATAAGGATGGTAGATTTTTTTATTCAGTAGAAGCTCGATGTGGTTCCTTGAAGTGCCCACCTTATGTGGACGGGAGAGAACTCGTTTGTGCTGTTTGTTCTAAGGAATAAATATTATTAAACCTGTACTGACTTTTTTCTACATTTTGTCAGGGTAATTTAATATTTGTTTTCACGTCAAAATATGAGTTAATACTGCTTTCAGTTTCAATGTAAATAATTCAAATTTTATTTATACCTATCTATGTTGTTCTTGATTATTTTGAGCTAGTCAAATCTACAGAGAATGAAGTGTTTTATATACCTTTTTTATCATGAAGGTTTATTATGAAACCTTCAGGTTACGAGTTGAAAATGTAAATTAAAATATATGTCCGAAAGGTAAGCGTCAAGTTTATAAATCAAAATGATTTATTACATTGCGAAAAGCTTTATATTATTTTGAAGAATTAATTTATTTCTATTATTAATTCGTCATTAAATCTTTTCAGTAAAACAACGACTCAGAAAAGCTAATGCTTGTTCCAGCCTATATGTTACATCCGTCAATTTTAGGATTGCTTGACACTATTTATTTTCTATGAACAGTTTATTCTAACATAACGCACGATCTAATTTAATTACGTTAATAGATTCAATGAAAATTAATGGAAAACCGTAATCTAGTTTGTTATAAGTCATTCCATTTGCTAAAAGAGTATTTCATTGCATAACCTTGTCTTTCTGAAATGATTTGCTTGAAAAACGATCAATTCGTTTTAATACATATAAATGTAGTACACATTAATGTCATTTTGAAGATGACCTCAAAAAGATTTAGCAGGTTTTCAGGTGATTAAATCTACAGTTTTTTTTTCAACCATGAACAGAAAACTATGGGTTCCTTCAAAGGGGTGTAATTTCACAATAAAAGGAAATAACATCAAACTGTGGCTGTTGAGTTTCTTGTTTTTATATAGTAAACTAGACTTTGACCCGTGCTTGCACGGGTTGACATTGCATACCGCATATTTACGGAATAGGTACATCCACACACCTTAACAAAGCTATAAGCCTACAATAATGCTATTAATATCACTACACTTTCCTTAGTTTGTATAATCCAACTGTGTCTCGGGAAAGGTCCTCACCACAGTTAGAATGCCTCCCTTATACCCGTAATGTAGCAGAAAATTGCAGAATCGCTCCGGAACGATTTTGGGGAAAGTTAATGAAGTTGTCTTAAGAATAACAGTCAAATTCATCACAACAAACCTCTTTGAGACTGCAAATACCATTCAACTAAAAATTTTAATCCATAGAATGTGACTTTTTTGCATGTAATAAAATATTTTTTGTCATCACGAAGAAAAAAGTAAGTACTTGGTTGAAATATATATTTATTTTATACTTTCTCTCATATAAGAAATCATTAATATATATGAACAGAATATATAGCAAAAGTCCAATAAAAATTTACCCGTATTTGTATTATCATTTCTGTGTTTATTTATGCAGATGTGTGGAAACATAAACTAAAGATCCCGTTAGCGTGAATGTGTTGCGCAAGCGCAAGATTGTAAAATCCAAAAAATCCAGGTGATTTCACGGATTTTTTGAGGAATTTTCGTTGATTATTAATTAGCGAAGCTTAACTTAGAAAAAATAAAAACAAATTGGTAATCTTCAAGTACCAATGATGTTTAAAATATATAAAACAAAAGACAGTATTCTTCCGATTTCTCAGTATTAAAGACCAAAAATTCGAGTCTATTATTTTAATATAGTAGTATAGAAGATCATTTAGGGTGTAAGGATAACTTCAAAAATATTAAGGAGGTGATGAAATGTACAGATTTTTCAACGTTAAACAAAAAGTTATGGGTTCCTTCAAACGGGTGTAATTTTACAATAACAGGATTTATCATTGAACAAAAGCTTGACTATTTCTTTGTCTTAATATAATAAAAGATAATTTAGAGTGTGAGGATAAATTCAAAAAGATTTAGCAGGTTTCGTTAGTAATTAACCGTACTGATAATTTAACGATAAACGCAAAATTATGGGTTCTTTCATGGGGGTGTAATTCTATAACATAAGATTTATAATTTAACTAAATCTAATTATTTCTTTGTATTAATACCATAAAAGATAAATTAAGATGTGAGGGTAAATTGAAATAGATTAAGGAGGTATCCTAGGTGATTATTTATAGTGATAATTTAACGATAAACTCAAAATTAAGGGTTCCTTCATGGGGTGTAATTCTAAGAGAAAAGGATTGATCTGTTTATTTCTTGTCACCGAATTGTCACGTGGTTTTTAAAGGGCGGAGTTAAAGCTTGAATTTTGAAGTGCACAGTCGTGTTCGAAAGGTCTATCTTTGTATTTGACACATCCTACCTAAATGACAATATCTCGGCCATTTTTTCACCAAATTCAACTTCGTGTACACCAAAATGTTTGTAATATTCTCCTCTTTGCATCAAAGCATTAAAAAGTGGCATACAAAAATATTTTATTTCCTTTAAGGTAGCTAAACACAGTTTCGTATAAAATCCAGGGGTTTTTTCTCTGGGGAAAAGCATGATGGGTAGGGATTTTCCTGCTATTTTTATGCGGTATACATGAAAATCAAATTTTTAAACTCTCAGTTGCATAATATAATGAATTATCTTTCGAATACATAAAAACAGTATTTAGAAAAATTTTAAAAATTAATTTTGTGAGACTCTAAAATATAGGGCGGTAACTCCAAAAACATCCGGATTTTACACATGCAGAATTGCAAGATTTTTTTAGCGGGTAACATAGCTCTTTAAAAAGCTAGCGAATGTACCCTAAAAATACTATGAAATGATGCCTAAGGACTTGTTCTTGAAAATGTACAGAAATAAAAATGGCTGATTTGGTTGCATTCTACTTTTAGGGGGAGCCTAAAATGCATGCGTGTACTGCATTTAGAGGCATCCTTTTGTCTATTTTCCGCATGTTTTGAGTGCCAAATAAATTCTAGCATTAAGTTACATGTGCATTATTTTTAAATATCTAAAAAATTCACGATTTTATCTTTCTATTGATAAATAGATATATATGTAACATTTTTTAACAATTTATTTTTATAGGGGGCAGTTTTGCTTGCACCTCATCTGAAAACGTCCTTATTACGTTACATATAAAACTGTGTTTTGCACCCTTAGCGTTAGGGTTAGGGTTAGGGTTAGGGTAAGGGCACTTTGACGTGTTGCGTGTGCGGGATTGCGGGACTCCGCCTATTTTGATCACATGACTTGTCAGTCATGTGGATTATGTTTGCAAGTGTGTACGTTTCTATTAGAGTTGATTATCATAGAATTATTTGTGCGCAATTGGATGTGCAATTTGTTTTCTTAGCGGTAAGTTGGTTGACTGTACTGCATGTTTTAATTATCGAAAGACATTTTACATTATTGCTTCTACATATTAAGTAATTAATTGGATGTAATAATCTTAAATAACATATAAGTAATGAGATAGTATTTTATATAGAGAGAGGAATTCACTGAAAATCAAACAATAAGATACTGACGGAATGCTACCTGCGATATGATACAAAATATTTAGAATCAATGATTGCATAATTCTCTAATATCAACTTATATAAATTTTATTAATTATAATTTATTAGTACTGAGGTTGTACATTTTTGGTGTACCCTAGATACACCTTGGGTATACTCTGGGTATACCTAGGATATACCCTGGGTATAACCAGGGTATACCCTGAGTATACCCAGGGAATACCCAGGGTATACCCAAGGTATACCCAGGGTATACCCAGGGTATACCCTAGGTATACCCAGGGTATACCCAAGGTATACCCAGGGTATACCTAAGGGTATACCCAGAGTATACCTCAGGTATACCCAAGGGTATACCCTGGGTTTCTTTAATATATTTCTCTTTATTTAAAAAACAATCATCAGGTTACCTTGATCATTAAAATCCGTGATTATAAACCTACAGGATTAATTTACAATACACTTACATCGTTAATGATAGTCATGACTTTTTCACAGATGATGTCAGAATATAGTTTCGTAACGTCCACTATCTTAATGGATCCATTTCCTAAGTTCCAGAAAATGAAACTTACTCCGTACCCCAAGGAATGCATTTTAATTTCCACTGCCTACCTATATCAGAAAGTCTTCATGCGGGGCTATTGTTACTTAAAGCATGGATACGTCATTGCGTGTGCGGTTGATGTTGACGACAAACAGTTACGTTTACAACTTGACAAGGAGGGCCAGAATTGTTATTGCGTTAATGCCGGGGACCTACAATCGCACCACTGTACATGCCGTGACGATTACCTGCAGATGCTCCTCAGACTATTGGCCCATAAAGTACTTCTGTACTCTTTGCGCAACAACACTTTACACATGTCTTTGCCAATTTACATATGCATAGATCAGTTGCAAGTAACTTCGGCACATCATTCTGATTTCGCAGACTGTCCCTGTCTTATAGTCCACTCCAGTCTTTTGCTCCCTACAGCTGATCATCCGCTTACCTGGAATGACGTGGTATACGACGAAAATAGTCACATGCAGGTCGAACATAGGATCGCCTTAAAGGATACAAGTCCTTCTGACGATGAAGAGAAGAATGAGAACCTCTGTAAGGACAATGAAGATGTGCAGGCGGAGCTGGGTAGGACACCTCCTCTTCAAAGTGAAACCTTTCACATTGCCTCTCCAGAGACCTTATGATTTTAAACGTCTTACACCCAGCAACCATGTTAATAATGATAATGTTTTCAATAAATAATTGTGAAATGTAAAATAAATTTTTGCATTACACTTAAATATTTCTTTGTGTATATCCCATCACCCAGGACTAAGTTCAGTTATTGTATTTAAGCAATAAGTAATGGGTATGCGTAGTGATGGGTAAGGGATTGGGGTTAAGGCTAGAATTTAGGATAAGAGTAAGGGTAAGGATATAAACACTTTGACGTAATGCTGTTGCGGGAATGCTAATTAAGGTCAACATTAAACCATTTACCAGCTATTTCTAATGTGAGGGTTAGGGTTAGGGTAAGGGCAATTTGACGTGTTGTGTGTGCGGGGTTGCAGGATACAAAACATATCGAATCAATTATTGCATAATTCTCTAAAATCAACTTATATAAATTTTATGAATTATTAATTTATGAGTACCGAGGTTGTACATTTTTGGTGTACCCTAGATACACCTTGGGTATATCGAGGGTATACCCTGTTGGTATTATATTTTCTCAACTCTTATTATCAATAAAATCATAACACAGGGTTTGGGTTAGGGTCAGCTGCGAAGATTAAAACACGATTTTATTCTGAAGTATGAAAGTTATCTTTTAAGTTTCCTCGTTGCGTTTTATTTATCTGTTTATCTATTCTGTTAAGACAGTGCTATTCATTCTTTTAATGAGCGTATAATATAGATACACATTTTTATGCTAAGCTGAAAACCAAAATAGTCCATGCAATCTGAATAATTACCCCGTTTGGAAGATCCTACAATTACAATTCTAAACAACAAATAACGTTCTCTTAAATACCCGTTGCAAATAAATTTTATGTTTTTAAATGAAATAAGAATCTTTAACAAAATGATGTTTGAAAATAAAAGTTAATATCGATTTCTTTCATCTTCAATGTTTCCTTATAAATATATAAGGGAATTTAAAATAGAAGAAAAAGAAGTGACTGGGTTAAATTATCGGGAATAGCTTATTTGTTCATATTAAATTTCATGAAATCCAGATATTGTTTTTATATTCTGAATTTGCCCTGTTGTTGTAGTATATAAGAGAGCGCCAGACACTCCAGGTACTCATTTACAGCAAGATCGCAGAGGAGAACGGTTGGATCGGTAAGGGCTCACTAATCATCCGATGCCTTTTTTAATTTAAGTGTAAGTAAAAAGAGTGAATAAATAAATTTTTCGATCATGACTTAGACAGGCAATCAAACCCTTTTCGAACATTCGAAGCTGAGAAGATTAAAACACGTTTTTATTCTGAAGTATGAAAGTTATCTTTTAAGTTTCCTCGTTGCGTAGTTCATTATGGTCAATGATAAACTTGAATATATTAAGTCATTATTGCTGAGAATGAACAATAGATCGGAAAAGTATATTGATAATCTATTTATGATGTATGATTGAAAACACTTTTATTCATATTAAATAAAATAGTAGTGAAAGTATTGTGTCTTACCTGATGCATATCTTGTGGCTGATGTAACTCTTTAGAGGTGGAAAAGTTTCTATTTTTCTCAATTTTCCTTTTCCCTCAAAAACATTGTTTATCCTAACCCTGCTTTGGTAGGAAACCTTAGTAACAGACAACTTTCATACTAGCGCCAAAGGGGTTGTATATCATCCTGATGCGGTTACAAATCACAGTCAACCTTGTTGAATTTAAACTGTGCGCTAACTTTATTCCGTGATAAAAGGACATTTTTGATATATTTCAGTCAACAGCAAACATCTGAAAACATGACTTCAGAGAAAAGCAGGTAAGCTCGTATATGAATTTGATCTAGATAAAGTATTTAACTGTTGCTGTATGAAGCTAAAGCTATCCGAAGGAGAAGTTTTTATTAAATACTTTGACTGAGTAAAATACTTTGCAGAAGTGAGTGATTATTTCCTATTGTATTGAATGTTTTTGAGATTTTTTTTGAAGTTCAGCCTCTCGTCGTTTTGTTATATATCTAATAATTCATTGAATAAATCTATTTCAATTGAAGTGAAAATTATGATACCTTTTTGTACCTACAGCACCATGGACGATGTTTTAATAGAAATGGAGGCAATAAGGGAATTTGTTGTGGAAAGTTTGGCGGAGTTCCGTTCAGAACTGTCAGCGATGAATTTAAAAATTCAGTCCGCTGACAAGAAAACAGATGAACTGGACAACTCGTATAAAGATTTCTGTGAGAAGTACTCCGGACTGGAGGAAAGAATTGAAAACATTTTTCAGTCAAGCAGAAACAGTTCCACAGATTCGGGCAAGCGAAAATACATTTCAGATGACGAGGAGGAGGAGGAGGACGAGGAGGAGGACGAAACCAGCATCCCCTCCACTTTGGACGACATCAGTCCACAAGTGAAGGAAAACCTCAAAGAAATCTACAATAATCTGTCTTACATGAAAGACAAAGAAAAAGTAACGAAAGTGCAACTGACATTTATACATTACTGGCTGTTGCAGAAAGATTCGCATTGTCCTAGTAAGTTTTTCTTTCTGAAAGAATCTAAAAGTTTTTCATTCCAAATACTCATATTCATGTTATGACAAAATAAAAGCTATCAATTACACGTGCGATTGACATAGTTTATTGTTCTTATATTTACCACCATTCTGTTCATTACAGCCAAAGCAGACGATATCAAGGAACTTATTAGTGACGGAATAAAGGCCGGTTTGTGGAAGCAAGGATGGAAACCTGATATTCGTGGAGAATTCCAGATTTATCTTCAAGACAAGGTAAAAAATATTGTGAAGAAGGCCAAGATTGCGAAAGAAAAAGCGAGATTAAAGAAAGACCTGGAAAGTTGTGAAGATCTGTTGGAATCCTGCCACAGTGTACATTTCGACTGAAAACTGAGAACTTGAATTCTAAGCTGAAAGCATCGTAATAGGACATCGATATACGTGCCCGTTAAATAAAGGTTTCTTTAATTAAGGTCGATTTTGTAACACGAAATGTCTTTATTTAATCATGATCATCTTTAAATTAATCAGGAAGGAAACTGAGGAATATTAATGAAAAATTTAATATAGGTTAACAGTGCACTCTTTTATTATTTAGAACATTTGACCTGAACATAATGATAATCGTCATGGCATCAAACGAAATGAGTTTATTTGTATTGCCCGTGTTATGTTAAATTGTGATTTGAAACTTATTACATACTTATGTAACAAAAACGATGTATAAACGTTGTATGTTAATCAATGAAACTGACATGTATAAATCCAGAGCGTTATTATGTATTTTTTGTTAACTTTATGATTAACACTCATCACGTAGATGATTTTAGCTGAAAATAGTTTTTGTTTTATTTTTATGCTAAGGGATAAAGTAATGTCTTTGTCATGGACATATCATTGTCATTTTACAGTTCAGCTCTACACAAAAGCCTCTTCTAAACATCGTCATTACAAATTGTTTATAAGTGAAATGGAAATAAAACATGGGAAATACAAATTTTATCAATTGTTTGCATCAGCCTCCAAGCATGAGGATAAAGGAAAATATGAATGGTGTATCATATTTCATGAAAATGAAGAAGCAAACTTACGGCAATATTATTGATTTTCAAAAAGGTCCAGCATAATCATTTAGCAATTGATAAGTAAATAAGATGTTTTAAATGAAGCCCGACGGAAACTTGTGAAGAATAGTCGGCAATGATATTCCACCAGGAAGTAAAATGGGTAACCAAAATGTCACCCATAGTTTCAAGGATACCGTGGAGTTATCAGTTAAAAGGCAACATTTGGAAAAGGTTTAAGTATAAAAGAGAATGGATACGTATAGCAGATAGCAGAATCTCTCAATCCAGATCCAACCCGAAAGTAAAAGGGGTAACCCTGGGGTGACCCTTAATTTCAGGGTTACACCAAGGCTATCCCTTAAAAGTCGGAATTTGAAAAGGGTCAAGTAAGTAATAGAATGGATACGTCTGGTACACTTCCATGAGCCATCAACCCTCATCCCATCCGTAAGGAAAAGGGGAAACAGTGGTGTGACCCTGCAAAAGGGTTATTCCCTCTACCTCCGGTGGGAACAATCATGCAAGTCTCCTAGTGTTATCCGCTCCATCCCATACTCAACCCTTTCCAAATTCCAACTTTTAAGGGATAGCCGGGTGTAGCCCCGAATTTCAGAGTCACCCCAGGGTTACCCCTTTTACTTCCGGGTGGGGTCCGAGAGGGGGGGGTCATGCAAGTCTCCTAGTGGTATACGCTTTTTTTCATACTTTCCGAATTCCGACTTTCAAGGGATAACCACGGTGTAACCCATAAATTGGTTAGGAAAAAACTTTATCCCTTTAAAAATCCAAGTTTTTGGAAAGTTTAATGTATATTTAATTTGAATAGCCTCTGTACAACATTATCCCCGAATATCAAGGTCTGGGATTAGATTTTAGATGATAAACCCGGGATGACCCTAAAAATCAGGGTTAGCTCGGGGTTAGCCCTTAAACTTCCGGGTTGGGGAAGGGTTGGTGGATATTTCATGTGACCTACCTCTGTACAATATCATCCCCGAATATCAACGTCTGGGATTACATTTTAGATGATAAACCCGGGATGACCCTTAATATCAGGGTTAGCTCGGGGTTAGACCTTAAACTTCCGGGTTGGGGAAGGGTTGGTGGATATTTCATGTGACCTACCTCTGTACAACATTATCCCCGAATATCAAGGTCTGGGATTGGATTTTAGATGATACACCCGGGATGACCCTAAAATTCAGGGTTAGCACGGGGTTAGCCCTTAAACTTCCGGGTTGGGGAAGGGTTGGTGGATATTTCATGTAACCTACCTCTGTACAACATTATCCCCGAATATCATTGTCTTGGATTAGATTTTAGATGATACACCCGGGATGACCCTAAAAATCAGGGTTAGCTCGGGGTTAGCCCTGAAACTTCCGGGTTGGGGAAGGGTTGGTGGATATTTCATGTGACCTACCTCTGTACAACATTATCCCCGAATATCAAGGTCTGGGATTAGAAATTAGATGATAAACCCGGGATGACCCTAAAAATCAGGGTTAGCTCGGGGTTAGACCTTAAACTTCCGGGTTGGGTAGGGTTAGGGTTGGGTTAGGGTTAGGGTTAGGGTATAGGCACTTTGACGAGATGCGTGTGCGGGAATGCGGGACTCCGCCTATTAATCCACGTCACTGTCAATCATTTCCTTCTATAAATATCTGATGATTTGGTTTCTTTATCATTCTTTTGATTGTGACTCTGTTGAATTATATGGGTTGTTCACTTGTTAAAGGTAACTGCATTTTTTAATATCATTATTTATTTGCTCATTATCTTGCATTCTAATGTTAAGTAGCAATAGATATGAAATTTTATAAAAATAGTAGTTATTGCTGGATGTAATTGATAGACTATTGAATTGATCTATAGTTTACAAATAAATTTCAATTATAGCAAGATATTCATCAAATGTAGTGAATGATTGATATAAATGAAACTTTTTGATATACTTAATTAAGATAATTACGTTAAGAACTTTGGCTCATTAAGCTTAAGGTCTAACATTGTTTTACTCTGAGTTAAACCCATGTATACACTGGGTTCAACTAGGGTATACCCTGGGTTTACCCTGGATATACCCCGGGTATACCCTTGGTGTACCCCGGGTATACCCTGGGTTAAACCCGGGAATAACCTGGGTTAAACCCGGATATATCCTGGGTTTAACCCGGGTATACCCTGAGTTTACCCCGGGTTTAACCCGGGTTTAACCCGGGAATACCCTGGATTAGGGTTAGGGTTAGGGTTAGGGTTGGGTTAGGGTAAGGGTTGGGTTAGGTTTAGCGTTAGGGTTAGGGTTAGGGTTTGGGTTGGGTTAGGGTTTGGGTTGGGTTAGGGTTAGGGTTAGGGTTAGGGTTGGAGGGTTAGGGTTAGGGTATAGGCACTTTGACGAGATGCGTGTGCGGGAATGCGGGACTCCGCCTATTAACCCACGTGACTGTCAATCATTTCTTTCTATAAATATCTGATGATTTGGTTTTTTATCATTCTTTTGATTGTGACTCTGTGGGATTATATGGATTTTTCACTTGTTAAAGGTAATTGCATCTTTTAATATCATTATTTAATAGCTCATTATCCTGCATTCAAATGTTAAGTAGCAATAGATATGAAATTTTATAAAAATGGTTGTTATTTCTGGTAGTAATTGATGGACTATTGAATTGATCTAAAGTTTACAATTAAATTTCAATTGTAGCAAGATATTCATCAAATGTAGTGAATGATTGATATTAATTACACTTTCTGATATATTTAATAAGGATAATTACGTTAAGAACTTTGGCTCATTAAGCTTAAGGTCTAACATTGTTTTACTCTGAGTTAAACCCGTGTATACACTGGGATCAACTAGGGTATACCCTGAGTTTACCCTGGGTATACCCCGGGTATACCCTGGGTTTACCCCGGGTATACCCTTGGTGTACCCAGGGTATACCCTGGGTTAAACCCGGGTATATCCTGGGTTTAACCCGGGTATACCCTGAGTTTATCCCGGGTTTAACCCGGGTATACCCTGGGTTAAACCTGGGTATACTCTAGGTTAAACCCGCGTTTAATCTGTGTTAAACCCGGGCATACTCTTGGTTAAACCCAGCGTATACCCTGGGTTTTACCCGGATGTACCCTGGATTAAACCATGGTAAAGTTATATTTAGGTTTACCCCGGAATATACCCTAGACTATACTCGGGTTTAACCCAAGGTTGATCTTTGAGAATAGAGTTTAATATATATTTTTGTTAAAAAATTAATTAATTGAGATATAATGCCGGGTAATTATTTCTTATCATCATCTAAGTTGAAAATTAGATATTATGAAAAAAAAGCTTTTCTCATTACGAGTGTCTAAACACGTCATATTTTTTTAAAAATTTTAGATGGATATGGAAGATACGGAACAAACTTTTTCTGAAACGGTGTTGGAGAATTTCAACCTAGCCAAGGCGTACAATTCTGTATCTGAAACACCACAACTCTTTTTAAGAAGGGATGATCGGATTTTTGGAAGATGTCTGACAGTCGATGAAGTAGAAAGAGAAGTATGGTTGAGATATTCCTTTGACATTGATGGATGCGTTGTGGAGTTTAAATCTTTGGCCGCAATAAGAATGCCCGTGAGACATATCACACTGTTTCCAAATGATAATGCAAGTCTACGGAACGTTAGAGGCTTTTTGAAAAAGCACGCCAGATTAACAGAATACAGTAAAAGCGAACTTATGACCTTCTCAAACAGCTTAGGGTTCCAGCTATTTTATGAAAGAGGATGGGAATGTTGGATAGCTTTAATTCCTATGCACCAGATGCATTCAGTTGCATTATCCATTCAGCAAGTGAGACAACAAGCCCTCGCCACATTTCTTAAGCTGAGAGAGAATTTTAAAAATACACTAATGGCTCTTGCTTTGCGTGGAGAGGCTAGAAGAACTCTCGAAAAGAATGACATAAATGACGTTCGAAAAATGTTCATTTTACCTGACGATTGTTATGCAATACTCGATGCTTTGCAAGCATCTTTAAACCAACTGACCCAAACTGGACTTTTGAGACCAATCATATTTTGCTTCCGCTTTGGTGAAAAAATGACCTGTGGATTATCATTGTCAGATTTTAATACCCAATTTACATTGCGTACAACTATCCATGTTGCTGCAAACATACTGTCAGACTCTGAAGAAGTTGATCTTCTTTGGTCTACTGCGGGATTGCAACAAATCATCGGCCACAGAGGAACACTTTGTACATGCTTATCATTCAAAGACTGTGCCAACTATCAGAGCAATCTAGATGGAAGACCAATGGATATCAAAACTTGTTTGCGGACGATTTGTCGTTTTCCACACGAGGTGCAGTTTGTTCAACTTTACGCTGACATTCCACATCGTCAACCCAATTGTCGATATCATCCAGTGTCGGGTTGCATTGTTGGAGGTATGTGTTTCCCACGATCGACAGCAGAGGCATTCCTACGCGACGCTGATCATTATATATCTACATTACAAAGCAACTGGACATTACTAAGGAGAAGTACATGTAGGATTGAATTTGTTGTTTCGCAGGATTCAGTTGCTGACCATATAAATGCTATGGATTTTATTAATTTAACCAATCTAGAAGTACTTTTAGAAACTGTACCTCTGTTGGTGCCTTTTCCTTTGCATATTCTAACATGCATTCGACATTTGGGTTTATGGATTTGCAAGGAACTTAAAGAATTATTGAACGAGTATTAAAAAAACAGGAAATGTGCGTGCCATCTGGCAATCCTATCAGTTGGAACTAGCCTCCGAAAAACTTTTGTGGGGAAAGCCACTTTGTGGAAGGAGTACATCTTACTCTATCAATCTAGGACCAGGAGCTCTTGGTCCCAGTAGAAGTTCAACTGACCACTATGGATTTCTATCTTTAGAAGTGTACTCAACCTGTATGCAAAACGAATATAGCATTCCCCCACAAGAAATATGGACAACATCTGAGGTCATATCTAAGATGATAAAACGGTCAGTGGGATTGCACGATCACTTGGATGGCAGCTATGGAGTCATTGGTCGACATTTGGTTGTTGCCTTACTACATGACCTGCACGAAACTGGCAAGGCTGCCAGTTACGTTCTGTTTGAAGATTTCCTACGAGAGATAAAATCTTGCAAGACAACATTTAAGACAGTCGGTGCTGTAACAATTAGATCGCTGGTCAAACTGTTAACAACAAACAGAAGAACAAATTCCCAAATGGTTTTCCCCAGCTTGTACCTGCTCTTGGATAAAAGTAATATATCAGTGGCAGAAGTCATAAAAGCTGGTATTCTTGAACTTGACCTTAAACATTTTCCAGCTGTTACAACATATGACAGGCATGGGAATATGACACTGACTTGGTCATTTAATGATAAATTCTGGACGGTTGTATATGACAAACGTTCTACAGATATCACAGAAAACACACTTGTCCCAATATCAGATTTAGTAAGAGGTGAATTGGAAAAACGGGGGCTAATATACCCAAGTAAGATTAAGAAAACCCCAAAGTTTCTTCCTTGGTTAACAATGTGCCTTCGAAGGCTCCAGAAAGAAAATATGGATATGGAACAATTAGTAATAACAATGACGTATATCAGCTGTATTGCACTTTTGATGCAGGGCCAATATGTCGAATATGACAGGTTAGCTTTACTGACGATCGACCTACCGGTAGATAAAAACAAACTGATCGCCTTGGAGATTTTGTCAAAGTTGCAATTGGCCAGCTTTAGATTTCGCAATTTGCAGTTAAATCGCTTGCACTTCACCATCCCACATAAACTTGAAATGTTGACAGGAGCAGAAAAGAAAAGTACGAAGAAGGGAGAAACAAAGCAATCAGAAGAGGTTATTACCAATGACAATAAAGTCGAAGAACTCCCCCCAAAATACGTCGATCATGACAATGCTGACGATGACCCTATTCTATTTGATAAAGACATCGGACATCGAAGAACTTCCACTTGCTTCCCGATTTCTACATCCTTGAAAGCTCCCTGGTCAGCCCAAGAGTTGGAATTCCTGCATGCTCAAAGGTTGGCAGAAGTTACCATTCGTGAAAAATACGAACGCTTTAAATTACAGTGTTTAAGATCAAATATTCCTTTCCGTACATTTCGGGCTTTTGAAACAAAACTACAAAGACTTTCAAATAAGTAAATATATGCTGCAAGAAGCATAATTTAATTGCATTTACATTTAACAGTTATGTGAGTTATAAGTCATGTTTGATTATAAGCAGGATATTGTTGATTTCGGAATTTCTACATCGGCAATCACTAAAGCAAATATATTTTGTCTAAGTTTATTTTTGTCTGAGTATTTAATTTGGAAGTAAATGTGAAAAAAGTAATCTTTGACTTTTATTTCTTTATCAAACATTTATCAGGGAGTTTGTGAAATTTAGAACATTTTTTTTAACTTCATAAATAGTTTCCGTCGAGTCTATTTTTTGATAATGTATTGTGTAGAGAATGGAAGTACTTAAGAATAAAAAATTGTTTAGATGGCTAAAAGTTTCTTGTGAATCAACCTAATGAACTAAGAACTTCAATTAAATACTGAGAAAGGGTTCTTTTTCTTCAAGGTCATGATTTCACAAAGTCTCCATTTATGTTGAATAAGAAAATTGAAAATGTTTTGAATTTTTTTTTATCATAGTGTATAATTTATTAATGGTTTAAGTTCGCAGACAGATCTTTGTCCGCAAACATAGCGTACTAAATAAATCACGCACAAAAAAGTATGAATGAACTATTTCACTTCTTTTTGAACTGTTTTATAATTTAAAACGGCAAGATAATCTTTTACCATAACTTGCAATTACAGGACAAAGTAATCTCTAATATTTGGCAGTTGCAAATGCTTACTCGAACGTTGAGCTTATGGATTGATGATACACAAGCCGTGTTAACTAGTCTTTCCCATCACCCAGAGCGCCTGCTAACGTTAACACAGAAAGCACAGTCATTGTTTCCTTGTCACTCCTTCAGTGCAGACGGTGATTTTCTTAGGAGAGGTAAGCAATTCATTAATTGAAAGTAATCAGTATACCTAATGATAAAGAATGTTTAGAATGCAAAATTAATTTCTTGTTTGTCTAAAGGAAGTTCAAATAAAAAAATAATAATATTAAATCATTCTACAATTTTAGAATATGTACAGACTTCCATAGATAAGATTAAAATGACTCAATCAAACACAATTGGTTTTGTTCTTATAAAACAAAATAGTTTGTCACATACGTTTATTTTAATTATTTTACGATGTTCCTGTGCATTACAGATTCCTCACTTGTCTTGAATTAAATAGCAGTATGGAGAATGACTGGCTATCCGAAGGTAATTTTTATAACATAGATATTGAAACATTGTTTAATATAGCAAGCATATTACAACTTTACATGCATGTTTTTGAATCATATTTGATAGATGAAAACGATCCAAAGTATGAAGCCTTAAGAGAATTTGTCCTTGAGACTCTCGGGAAGTTCAGTCGTAAAATAAGAGAAGTTGGTATTAAGCTTGAAAACCTTGAAAAAAAATTGGACTCAGGAACAGAATGTGCCAAGTTCGAAGCTGATTTGGACCAGATTCATAAGAAAATTGATAAAGAGGTGAAGCCTGAATTTGAAAACGCACTTTCCTTCCAAATTAGTCAAGTGAACTCGAGAATAGACGAGTTAGAAATGGCTCTAGTAAATCCTAAAAAGAGAAAAATGATAGACAATGAAGAATTTGAAGAAGAGGAAACAGAAGCTAAGATCGCGACATCTGTGGAAGAATTAAATGAAAACATAAGAAAAGAAGTCGCGGAAGTGTTCAAGAGCATCGAAAGGAGCTACCGCAAAGAACAGGAAAAAGTTTCGAAGTTACAGCTAGCGTACATTCATTACTGGCTGGGATTGCAGGAAACCATTTCTCCAAGTAAGTATAATATACTCCATGTATAGCAACGGGGAAACGTTTATAGTTAAATTAAGATAAAAGAATGAATGCCAGTTTCATTTATTCGTAATGCTTATGCTTTGAGATAGAATGAGAACTCAAAAAGTGTTGTTTTGTTACAATAGCAAAAATGGTAGACATCCAAAATTTGATAAAAGATGGTGTGGAGGATCGCATATGGAGCGAGGGATGGAAGCCAGACGTTCGCGGGGATTTCACCAACTATTTACAGGACAAAGTAAAGAAAATAGTCAAGAAGAAAAGAGCAATCAACGAAAGAACAAAGCTCCAGCAAGAGCTAGACAACTTGGTTGGGAATGATTTGCAATAAAAGTTTGCTTATGGTTTGTGTAAAAAGAAAAGCATCTGTTCACTAAGTATTGCTTATCATTTATGTTATCCTTTATGTAAACCTTTTGTTAGTGCAAGGAAATTTGCTAAAGTAATGAAAGGTAAAAGAAGCAGGAAGCTATATATTATATTAACATTATGTTGATGTAAGGAAAGTAACTTCATAAAATATATGTTGATGTCATTTTTGATAAGAGTAAAAAATGAGTATGTTTTAACAACAAATATGAAAACTAATAAACGAATGATCTTTAAAATAATTTGTTGGTTAGTTTTTCAACAGTCCGCCCAGCGCAACATCAGTTATACATAGTGGATAAAACTTTATCCCTTTAAAAATCCAAGTTTGGGAAAGTTTAATGTATACTTAATTTCAACAGCCTCTGTACAACATTATCCCCGAATATCAAGGTCTGGGATTAGATTTTAGATGATAAACCCGGGATGACCCTAAAAATCAGGGTTAGCTCGGGGTTAGCCCTTAAACTTCCGTGTTGGGGAAGGGTTGGTGGATATTTCATGTGACCTACCTCTGTACAACATTATCCCCGAATATCAAGGTCTGGGATTAGATTTTAGATGATAAACCCGGGATGACCCTAAAAATCAGGGTTAGCTCGGGGTTAGCCCTTAAACTTCCGGGTTGGGGAAGGGTTGGTGGATATTTCATGTGACCTACCTCTGTACAACATTATCCCCGAATATCAAGGTCTGGGATTAGATTTTAGATGATAAACCCGGGATGACCCTAAAAATCAGGGTTAGCTCGGGGTTAGCCCTTAAACTTCCGTGTTGGGGAAGGGTTGGTGGATATTTCATGTGACCTACCTCTGTACAACATTATCCCCGAATATCAAGGTCTGGGATTAGATTTTAGATGATAAACCCGGGATGACCCTAAAAATCAGGGTTAGCTCGGGGTTAGCCCTTTAAATTCCGGGTCGGGGAAGGGTTGGTGGATATTTCATGTGACCTACCTCTGTACAACATTATCCCCGAATATCAAGGTCTGGGATTAGATTTTAGATGATAAACCCGGGATGACCCTAAAAATCAGGGTTAGCTCGGGGTTAGCCCTTAAACTTCCGGGTTGGGGAAGGGTTGGTGGATATTTCATGTGACCTACCTCTGTACAACATTATCCCCGAATATCAAGGTCTGGGATTAGATTTTAGATGATAAACCCGGGATGACCCTAAAAATCAGGGTTAGCTCGGGGTTAGCCCTTTAAATTCCGGGTCGGGGAAGGGTTGGTGGATATTTCATGTGACCTACCTCTGTACAACATTATCCCCGAATATCAAGGTCTGGGATTAAATTTTAGATGATAAACCCGGGATGACCCTAAAAATCAGGGTTAGCTCGGGGTTAGCCCTTAAACTTCCGGGTTGGGGAAGGGTTGGTGGATATTTCATGTGACCTACCTCTGTACAACATTATCCCCGAATATCAAGGTCTGGGATTAGATTTTAGATGATAAACCCGGGATGACCCTAAAAATCAGGGTTAGCTCGGGGTTAGCCCTTTAAATTCCGGGTCGGGGAAGGGTTGGTGGATATTTCATGTGACCTACCTCTGTACAACATTATCCCCGAATATCAAGGTCTGGGATTAGATTTTAGATGATAAACCCGGGATGACCCTAAAAATCAGGGTTAGCTCGGGGTTAGCCCTTAAACTTCCGGGTTGGGGAAGGGTTGGTGGATATTTCATGTGACCTACCTCTGTACAACATTATCCCCGAATATCAAGGTCTGGGATTAGATTTTAGATGATAAACCCGGGATGACCCTAAAAATCAGGGTTAGCTCGGGGTTAGCCCTTAAACTTCCGGGTTGGGGAAGGGTTGGTGGATATTTCATGTGACCTACCTCTGTACAACATTATCCCCGAATATCAAGGTCTGGGATTAGATTTTAGATGATAAACCCGGGATGACCCTAAAAATCAGGGTTAGCTCGGGGTTAGCCCTTTAAATTCCGGGTCGGGGAAGGGTTGGTGGATATTTCATGTGACCTACCTCTGTACAACATTATCCCCGAATATCAAGGTCTGGGATTAGATTTTAGATGATAAACCCGGGATGACCCTAAAAATCAGGGTTAGCTCGGGGTTAGCCCTTAAACTTCCGGGTTGGGGAAGGGTTGGTGGATATTTCATGTGACCTACCTCTGTACAACATTATCCCCGAATATCAAGGTCTGGGATTAGATTTTAGATGATAAACCCGGGATGACCCTAAAAATCAGGGTTAGCTCGGGGTTAGCCCTTTAAATTCCGGGTCGGGGAAGGGTTGGTGGATATTTCATGTGACCTACCTCTGTACAACATTATCCCCGAATATCAAGGTCTGGGATTAAATTTTAGATGATAAACCCGGGATGACCCTAAAAATCAGGGTTAGCTCGGGGTTAGCCCTTAAACTTCCGGGTTGGGGAAGGGTTGGTGGATATTTCATGTGACCTACCTCTGTACAACATTATCCCCGAATATCAAGGTCTGGGATTAAATTTTAGATGATAAACCCGGGATGACCCTAAAAATCAGGGTTAGCTCGGGGTTAGCCCTTTAAATTCCGGGTCGGGGAAGGGTTGGTGGATATTTCATGTGACCTACCTCTGTACAACATTATCCCCGAATATCAAGGTCTGGGATTAGATTTTAGATGATAAACCCGGGATGACCCTAAAAATCAGGGTTAGCTCGGGGTTAGCCCTTAAACTTCCGGGTTGGGGAAGGGTTGGTGGATATTTCATGTGACCTACCTCTGTACAACATTATCCCCGAATATCAAGGTCTGGGATTAGATTTTAGATGATAAACCCGGGATGACCCTAAAAATCAGGGTTAGCTCGGGGTTAGCCCTTAAACTTCCGGGTTGGGGAAGGGTTAGGGTTAGGGTAAGGGTTAGGGTTAGGGCACTTTGACGTGTTGCGTGTGCGGGAACGCGGGACTCCGCCTATTTTAATCACATGACTTGTCTGTCATGTGGATTATGTTTGCAAGTGTGTACGTTTCTATTACAGTTGATTATCGTAGAATTATTTGTGTGCAATTGGATGTGCAATTTGTTTTTTTTAGCGGTAAGTTGGTTGACTGTACTGCATGTTTAAATTATCGAAAGACATTTTACATTATTGCTTATACATATTAAGTAATAAATTGGATGTAATAATCTTAAATAAAATATAAATAATGAGATAGTATTTTATATAGAGAGATGAATTCACTGAAAAGCAAACAATAAGATACTGACGGAATGTTACCTGCGATATGATACAAAATATTTAGAATCAATGATTGCATAATTCTCTAATATCAACTTATATAAATTTTATTAATTATAATTTATAAGTACTGAGGTTGTACATTTTTGGTGTACCCTAGATACACCCTGGGTATACCCTGAGTATACCTAGGATATACCCTGGGTATACCCTGAGTATACCCAGGGTATACCCAAGGTATACCCAAGGTATACCCAGGGTATACCAGGAGTATACCCAGGGTATACCCTAGGTATACCCAGGGTATACCTAAGGGTATACCAGGAGTATACCTCAGGTATACCCAAGGGTATACCCTGTGTTTCTTTAACATATTTCTCTTTATTTAAAAAACAATCATCAGGTTACCTTGATCGTTAAAATCCGTGATTATAAACCTACAGGATTAATTTACAATACACTTACATTGTTAATGATAATCATGACTTTTTCACAGATGATGTCAGAATATAGTTTCGTAACGTCCACTATCTTCATGGATCTATTTCCTAAGTTCCAGAAAATGAAACTTACTCCGTACCCCAAGGAATGCATTTTAATTTCCACTGCCTACCTATATCAGAAAGTCTTCATGCGGGGCTATTGTTACTTAAAGCATGGATACGTCTTTGCGTGTGCGGTTGATGTTGACGACAAACAGTTACGTTTACAACTTGACAAGGAGGGCCAGAATTGCTATTGCGTTAATGCCGGGGACCTACAATCGCACCACTGTACATGCCGTGACGATTACCTGCAGATGCTCCTCAGACTATTGGCCCATAAAGTACTTCTGTACTCTTTGCGCAACAACACTTTACACATGTCTTTGCCAATTTACATATGCATAGACCAGGTAAAGAGATGGAAGTTGCAGGTAACTTCGGCACATCATTCTGATTTCGCAGACTGTCCCTGTCTTATATTCCACTCCAGTCTTTTGCTCCCTACAGCTGATCATCCACTTACCTGGAATGACGTGGTATACGACGAAAATAGTCACATGCAGGTCGAACATAGGATCGCCTTAAAGGATACAAGTCCTTCTGACGATGAAGAGAAGAATGAGAACCTCTGTAAGGACAATGAAGATGTGCAGGTGGAGCTGGGTAGGACACCTCCTCTTCAAAGTGAAACCTTTCACATTGCCTCTCCAGAGACCTTATGATTTTAAACGTCTTACACCCAGCAACCATGTTAGTAATGATAATGTTTTCAATAAATAATTGTGAAATGTAAAATAAATTTTTGCATTACACTTAAATATTTCTTTATGTATATCCCATCACCCAGTACTAAGTTCAGTTATTGTATTTAAGCAATAAGTGATGGGTATGCGTAGTGGTGGGTAAGGGATTGGGGTTAAGGCTAGAATTTAGGATAAGAGTAAGGGTAAGGATATAAAGACTTTGACGTAATGCTGTTGCGGGAATGCTAATTAAGGTCAACATTAAACCATTTACCAGCTATTTCTAATGTGAGGGTTAGGGTTAGGGTAAGGGCAATTTGACGTGTTGTGTGTGCGGGGTTGCGGGATACAAAACATATAGAATTAATTAATTCTCTAAAAACAACTTATATAAATTTTATGAATTATTAATTTATGAGTACTGAGGTTGTACATTTTTGGTGTACCCTAGATACACCTTGGGTATATTGAGGGTATACCCTGTTGGTATTATATTTTCTCAACTCTTATTATCAAGGGTTAGGGTTAGGGTTAGGGTTAGGGTTTGGGTTAGGGTTAGGGTTAGGGTATAGGCACTTTGACGAGATGCGTGTGCGGGAATGCGGGACTCCGCCTATTAACCCACGTGACTGTCAATCATTTCTTTCTATAAATATCTGATGATTTGGTTTTTTATCATTCTTTTGATTGTGACTCTGTGGGATTATATGGATTTTTCACTTGTTAAAGGAAATTGCATCTTTTAATATCATTATTTAATAGCTCATTATCCTGCATTCAAATGTTAAGTAGCAATAGATATGAAATTTTATAAAAATGGTTGTTATTTCTGGTAGTAATTGATGGACTATTGAATTGATCTAAAGTTTACAATTAAATTTCAATTGTAGCAAGATATTCATCAAATGTAGTGAATGATTGATATTAATTACACTTTCTGATATATTTAATAAAGATAATTACGTTAAGAACTTTGGCTCATTAAGCTTAAGGTCTAACATTGTTTTACTCTGAGTTAAACCCGTGTATACACTGGGATCAACTAGGGTATACCCTGAGTTTACCCTGGGTATACCCCGGGTATACCCTGGGTTTACCCTGGGTATATCCTGGGTTTACCCCGGGTATACCCTTGGTGTACCCAGGGTATACCCTGGGTTAAACCCGGGTATATCCTGGGTTTATTCCGGGTATACCCTGAGTTTACCCCGGGTTTACCCCGGGTATACCATGGGTTAAACCCGGGTATACCCTGGGTTAAACCCAGTGTATACCCTGGGTTTTACCCGGGTGTACCCTGGATTAAACCATGGTAAAGTCATATTTAGTTATATTTAGGTTTAACCCGGAATATACCCTAGACTATACTTGGGTTTAAACCACGGTTGATCTTTGAGAATAGAGTTTAATATATATTTTTGTTAAAAAATAAATTAATTCAGATATAATGCCGGGTAATTATTTCTTATCATCATCCAACTTGAAAATTAGATATTATAAAAAAAAATCTAAGCTTTGCTCATTACCAGTGTCTAAACACATCAATTTTTTAATGTTTTTTAGATGGATATGGAAGATACGGAACAAACTTTTTCTGAAACGGTGTTGGAGAATTTCAACCTAGCCAAGGCGTACAATGCTGTATCTGAAACACCACAACTTTTTTAAAGAAGGGATGATCGGATTTTTGGAAGATGTCGGACAGTCGATGAAGTAGAAAGAGAAGTATGGTTGAGATATTCCTTTGACATTGATGGATGCGTTGTGGAGTTTAAATCTTTGGCCGCAATAAGAATGCCCGTGAGACATATCACACTGTTTCCAAATGATAATGCAAGTCTACGGAACGTTAGAGGCTTTTTGAAAAAGCACGTCATATTAACAGAATACAGTAAAAGCGAACTTATGACCTTCTCAAACAGCTTAGGGTTCCAGTTATTTTATGAAAGAGGGTGGGAATGTTGGATAGCTTTAATTCCTATGCACCAGATGCATTCAGTTGCGTTATCCAATCAGCAAGTGAGACAACAAGCCCTTGCCACATTTCTTCAGCTGAGAGAGAAGTTTAAAAATACACTAATGGCTCTTGCTTTGCGTGGAGAGGCTAGAAGAACTCTCGAAAAGAATGATATTAATGACGTTCGAAAAATGTTCATTTTACCTGACGATTGTTATGCAATACTCGATGCTTTGCAAACATCTTTAAACCAACTGACCTAAACTGGACTTTTGAGACCAATCATATTTTGCTTCCGCTTTGGTGAAAAAATGACCTGTGGACTATAATTGTCAGATTTCAATACCCAATTTACATTGCGTACAACTATCCATGTTGCTGCAAACATACTGTCAGACTCTGAAGAAGTTGATCTTCTTTGGTCTACTGCGGGATTGCAACAAATCATCGGCCACAGAGGAACACTCTGTACATGCTTATCATTCAAAGACTGTGCCAACTATCAGAGCAATCTAGATGGAAGACCAATGGACATCAAAACTTGTTTGCGGACGATTTGTCGTTTGGGTTAAGGTAAGGGTTAGGGTTAGGGTTAGGGTTAGGGTTGGGTTAGGGTTAGGGTTAGGGTTTGGGTTTGGGTTAGGTTTATGGTATAGGCACTTTGACGAGATGCGTGTGCGGGAATGCGGGACTCCGCCTATTAACCCACGTGACTGTCAATCATTTCTTTCTATAAATATCTGATGATTTGGTTTTTTATCATTCTTTTGATTGTGACTCTGTGGGATTATATGGATTTTTCACTTGTTAAAGGTAATTGCATCTTTTAATATCATTATTTAATAGCTCATTATCCTGCATTCAAATGTTAAGTAGCAATATATATGAAATTTTATAAAAATGGTTGTTATTTCTGGTAGTAATTGATGGACTATTGAATTGATCTAAAGTTTACAATTAAATTTCAATTGTAGCAAGATATTCATCAAATGTAGTGAATGATTGATATTAATTACACTTTCTGATATATTTAATAAGGATAATTACGTTAAGAACTTTGGCTCATTAAGCTTAAGGTCTAACATTGTTTTACTCTGAGTTAAACCCGTGTATACACTGGGATCAACTAGGGTATACCCTGAGTTTACCCTGGGTATACCCCGGGTATACCCTGGGTTTACCCCGGGTATACCCTTGGTGTACCCAGGGTATACCCTGGGTTAAACCCGGGTATATCCTGGGTTTAACCCGGGTATACCCTGAGTTTATCCCGGGTTTAACCCGGGTATACCCTGGGTTAAACCTGGGTATACTCTAGGTTAAACCCGCGTTTAATCTGTGTTAAACCCGGGCATACTCTTGGTTAAACCCAGCGTATACCCTGGGTTTTACCCGGGTGTACCCTGGATTAAACCATGGTAAAGTTATATTTAGGTTTACCCCGGAATATACCCTAGACTATACTCGGGTTTAACCCAAGGTTGATCTTTGAGAATAGAGTTTAATATATATTTTTGTTAAAAAATTAATTAATTGAGATATAATGCCGGGTAATTATTTCTTATCATCATCTAAGTTGAAAATTAGATATTATGAAAAAAAAGCTTTTCTCATTACGAGTGTCTAAACACGTCATATTTTTTTAAAAATTTTAGATGGATATGGAAGATACGGAACAAACTTTTTCTGAAACGGTGTTGGAGAATTTCAACCTAGCCAAGGCGTACAATTCTGTATCTGAAACACCACAACTTTTTTAAGAAGGGATGATCGGATTTTTGGAAGATGTCTGACAGTCGATGAAGTAGAAAGAGAAGTATGGTTGAGATATTCCTTTGACATTGATGGATGCGTTGTGGAGTTTAAATCTTTGGCCGCAATAAGAATGCCCGTGAGACATATCACACTGTTTCCAAATGATAATGCAAGTCTACGGAACGTTAGAGGCTTTTTGAAAAAGCACGCCAGATTAACAGAATACAGTAAAAGCGAACTTATGACCTTCTCAAACAGCTTAGGGTTCCAGCTATTTTATGAAAGAGGATGGGAATGTTGGATAGCTTTAATTCCTATGCACCAGATGCATTCAGTTGCATTATCCATTCAGCAAGTGAGACAACAAGCCCTCGCCACATTTCTTAAGCTGAGAGAGAATTTTAAAAATACACTAATGGCTCTTGCTTTGCGTGGAGAGGCTAGAAGAACTCTCGAAAAGAATGACATAAATGACGTTCGAAAAATGTTCATTTTACCTGACGATTGTTATGCAATACTCGATGCTTTGCAAGCATCTTTAAACCAACTGACCCAAACTGGACTTTTGAGACCAATCATATTTTGCTTCCGCTTTGGTGAAAAAATGACCTGTGGTTTATCATTGTCAGATTTTAATACCCAATTTACATTGCGTACAACTATCCATGTTGCTGCAAACATACTGTCAGACTCTGAAGAAGTTGATCTTCTTTGGTCTACTGCGGGATTGCAACAAATCATCGGCCACAGAGGAACACTCTGTACATGCTTATCATTCAAAGACTGTGCCAACTATCAGAGCAATCTAGATGGAAGACCAATGGATATCAAAACTTGTTTGCGGACGATTTGTCGTTTTCCACACGAGGTGCAGTTTGTTCAACTTTACGCTGACATTCCACATCGTCAACCCAATTGTCGATATCATCCAGTGTCGGGTTGCATTGTTGGAGGTATGTGTTTCCCACGATCGACAGCAGAGGCATTCCTACGCGACGCTGATCATTATATATCTACATTACAAAGCAACTGGACATTACTAAGGAGAAGTACATGTAGGATTGAATTTGTTGTTTCGCAGGATTCAGTTGCTGACCATATAAATGCTATGGATTTTATTAATTTAACCAATCTAGAAGTACTTTTAGAAACTGTACCTCTGTTGGTGCCTTTTCCTTTGCATATTCTAACATGCATTCGACATTTGGGTTTATGGATTTGCAAGGAACTTAAAGAATTATTGAACGAGTATTAAAAAAACAGGAAATGTGCGTGCCATCTGGCAATCCTATCAGTTGGAACTAGCCTCCGAAAAACTTTTGTGGGGAAAGCCACTTTGTGGAAGGAGTACATCTTACTCTATCAATCTAGGACCAGGAGCTCTTGGTCCCAGTAGAAGTTCAACTGACCACTATGGATTTCTATCTTTAGAAGTGTACTCAACCTGTATGCAAAACGAATATAGCATTCCCCCACAAGAAATATGGACAACATCTGAGGTCATATCTAAGATGATAAAACGGTCAGTGGGATTGCACGATCACTTGGATGGCAGCTATGGAGTCATTGGTCGACATTTGGTTGTTGCCTTACTACATGACCTGCACGAAACTGGCAAGGCTGCCAGTTACGTTCTGTTTGAAGATTTCCTACGAGAGATAAAATCTTGCAAGACAACATTTAAGACAGTCGGTGCTGTAACAATTAGATCGCTGGTCAAACTGTTAACAACAAACAGAAGAACAAATTCCCAAATGGTTTTCCCCAGCTTGTACCTGCTCTTGGATAAAAGTAATATATCAGTGGCAGAAGTCATAAAAGCTGGTATTCTTGAACTTGACCTTAAACATTTTCCAGCTGTTACAACATATGACAGGCATGGGAATATGACACTGACTTGGTCATTTAATGATAAATTCTGGACGGTTGTATATGACAAACGTTCTACAGATATCACAGAAAACACACTTGTCCCAATATCAGATTTAGTAAGAGGTGAATTGGAAAAACGGGGGCTAATATACCCAAGTAAGATTAAGAAAACCCCAAAGTTTCTTCCTTGGTTAACAATGTGCCTTCGAAGGCTCCAGAAAGAAAATATGGATATGGAACAATTAGTAATAACAATGACGTATATCAGCTGTATTGCACTTTTGATGCAGGGCCAATATGTCGAATATGACAGGTTAGCTTTACTGACGATCGACCTACCGGTAGATAAAAACAAACTGATCGCCTTGGAGATTTTGTCAAAGTTGCAATTGGCCAGTTTTAGATTTCGCAATTTGCAGTTAAATCGCTTGCACTTCACCATCCCACATTAACTTGAAATGTTGACAGGAGCAGAAAAGAAAAGTACGAAGAAGGGAGAAACAAAGCAATCAGAAGAGGTTATTACCAATGACAATAAAGTCGAAGAACTCCCCCCAAAATACGTCGATCATGACAATGCTGACGATGACCCTATTCTATTTGATAAAGACATCGGACATCGAAGAACTTCCACTTGCTTCCCGATTTCTACATCCTTGAAAGCTCCCTGGTCAGCCCAAGAGTTGGAATTCCTGCATGCTCAAAGGTTGGCAGAAGTTACCATTCGTGAAAAATACGAACGCTTTAAATTACAGTGTTTAAGATCAAATATTCCTTTCCGTACATTTCGGGCTTTTGAAACAAAACTACAAAGACTTTCAAATAAGTAAATATATGCTGCAAGAAGCATAATTTAATTGCATTTACATTTAACAGTTATGTGAGTTATAAGTCATGTTTGATTATAAGCAGGATATTGTTGATTTCGGAATTTCTACATCGGCAATCACTAAAGCAAATAAATTTTGTCTAAGTTTATTTTTGTCTGAGTATTTAATTTGGAAGTAAATGTGAAAAAAGTAATCTTTGACTTTTATTTCTTTATCAAACATTTATCAGGGAGTTTGTGAAATTTAGAACATTTTTTTTAACTTCATAAATAGTTTCCGTCGAGTCTATTTTTTGATAATGTATTGTGTAGAGAATGGAAGTACTTAAGAATAAAAAATTGTTTAGATGGCTAAAAGTTTCTTGTGAATCAACCTAATGAACTAAGAACTTCAATTAAATACTGAGAAAGGGTTCTTTTTCTTCAAGGTCATGATTTCACAAAGTCTCCATTTATGTTGAATAAGAAAATTGAAAATGTTTTGAATTTTTTTTTATCATAGTGTATAATTTATTAATGGTTTAAGTTCGCAGACAGATCTTTGTCCGCAAACATAGCGTACTAAATAAATCACGCACAAAAAAGTATGAATGAACTATTTCACTTCTTTTTGAACTGTTTTATAATTTAAAACGGCAAGATAATCTTTTACCATAACTTGCAATTACAGGACAAAGTAAACTCTAATATTTGGCAGTTGCAAATGCTTACTCGAACGTTGAGCTTATGGATTGATGATACACAAGCCGTGTTAACTAGTCTTTCCCATCACCCAGAGCGCCTGCTAACGTTAACACAGAAAGCACAGTCATTGTTTCCTTGTCACTCCTTCAGTGCAGACGGTGATTTTCTTAGGAGAGGTAAGCAATTCATTAATTGAAAGTAATCAGTATACCTAATGATAAAGAATGTTTAGAATGCAAAATTAATTTCTTGTTTGTCTAAAGGAAGTTCAAATAAAAAAAAAATAATATTAAATCATTCTACAATTTTAGAATATGTACAGACTTCCATAGATAAGATTAAAATGACTCAATCAAACACAATTGGTTTTGTTCTTATAAAACAAAATAGTTTGTCACATACGTTTATTTTAATTATTTTACGATGTTCCTGTGCATTACAGATTCCTCACTTGTCTTGAATTAAATAGCAGTATGGAGAATGACTGGCTATCCGAAGGTAATTTTTATAACATAGATATTGAAACATTGTTTAATATAGCAAGCATATTACAACTTTACATGCATGTTTTTGAATCATATTTGATAGATGAAAACGATCCAAAGTATGAAGCCTTAAGAGAATTTGTCCTTGAGACTCTCGGGAAGTTCAGTCGTAAAATAAGAGAAGTTGGTATTAAGCTTGAAAACCTTGAAAAAAAATTGGACTCAGGAACAGAATGTGCCAAGTTCGAAGCTGATTTGGACCAGATTCATAAGAAAATTGATAAAGAGGTGAAGCCTGAATTTGAAAACGCACTTTCCTTCCAAATTAGTCAAGTGAACTCGAGAATAGACGAGTTAGAAATGGCTCTAGTAAATCCTAAAAAGAGAAAAATGATAGACAATGAAGAATTTGAAGAAGAGGAAACAGAAGCTAAGATCGCGACATCTGTGGAAGAATTAAATGAAAACATAAGAAAAGAAGTCGCGGAAGTGTTCAAGAGCATCGAAAGGAGCTACCGCAAAGAACAGGAAAAAGTTTCGAAGTTACAGCTAGCGTACATTCATTACTGGCTGGGATTGCAGGAAACCATTTCTCCAAGTAAGTATAATATACTCCATGTATAGCAACGGGGAAACGTTTATAGTTAAATTAAGATAAAAGAATGAATGCCAGTTTCATTTATTCGTAATGCTTATGCTTTGAGATAGAATGAGAACTCAAAAAGTGTTGTTTTGTTACAATAGCAAAAATGGTAGACATCCAAAATTTGATAAAAGATGGTGTGGAGGATCGCATATGGAGCGAGGGATGGAAGCCAGACGTTCGCGGGGATTTCACCAACTATTTACAGGACAAAGTAAAGAAAATAGTCAAGAAGAAAAGAGCAATCAACGAAAGAACAAAGCTCCAGCAAGAGCTAGACAACTTGGTTGGGAATGATTTGCAATAAAAGTTTGCTTATGGTTTGTGTAAAAAGAAAAGCATCTGTTCACTAAGTATTGCTTATCATTTATGTTATCCTTTATGTAAACCTTTTGTTAGTGCAAGGAAATTTGCTAAAGTAATGAAAGGTAAAAGAAGCAGGAAGCTATATATTATATTAACATTATGTTGATGTAAGGAAAGTAACTTCATAAAATATATGTTGATGTCATTTTTGATAAGAGTAAAAAATGAGTATGTTTTAACAACAAATATGAAAACTAATAAACGAATGATCTTTAAAATAATTTGTTGGTTAGTTTTTCAACAGTCCGCCCAGCGCAACATCAGTTATACATAGTGGATAAAACTTTATCCCTTTAAAAATCCAAGTTTGGGAAAGTTTAATGTATACTTAATTTCAACAGCCTCTGTACAACATTATCCCCGAATATCAAGGTCTGGGATTAGATTTTAGATGATAAACCCGGGATGACCCTAAAAATCAGGGTTAGCTCGGGGTTAGCCCTTAAACTTCCGTGTTGGGGAAGGGTTGGTGGATATTTCATGTGACCTACCTCTGTACAACATTATCCCCGAATATCAAGGTCTGGGATTAGATTTTAGATGATAAACCCGGGATGACCCTAAAAATCAGGGTTAGCTCGGGGTTAGCCCTTAAACTTCCGGGTTGGGGAAGGGTTGGTGGATATTTCATGTGACCTACCTCTGTACAACATTATCCCCGAATATCAAGGTCTGGGATTAGATTTTAGATGATAAACCCGGGATGACCCTAAAAATCAGGGTTAGCTCGGGGTTAGCCCTTAAACTTCCGTGTTGGGGAAGGGTTGGTGGATATTTCATGTGACCTACCTCTGTACAACATTATCCCCGAATATCAAGGTCTGGGATTAGATTTTAGATGATAAACCCGGGATGACCCTAAAAATCAGGGTTAGCTCGGGGTTAGCCCTTTAAATTCCGGGTCGGGGAAGGGTTGGTGGATATTTCATGTGACCTACCTCTGTACAACATTATCCCCGAATATCAAGGTCTGGGATTAGATTTTAGATGATAAACCCGGGATGACCCTAAAAATCAGGGTTAGCTCGGGGTTAGCCCTTAAACTTCCGGGTTGGGGAAGGGTTGGTGGATATTTCATGTGACCTACCTCTGTACAACATTATCCCCGAATATCAAGGTCTGGGATTAGATTTTAGATGATAAACCCGGGATGACCCTAAAAATCAGGGTTAGCTCGGGGTTAGCCCTTTAAATTCCGGGTCGGGGAAGGGTTGGTGGATATTTCATGTGACCTACCTCTGTACAACATTATCCCCGAATATCAAGGTCTGGGATTAAATTTTAGATGATAAACCCGGGATGACCCTAAAAATCAGGGTTAGCTCGGGGTTAGCCCTTAAACTTCCGGGTTGGGGAAGGGTTGGTGGATATTTCATGTGACCTACCTCTGTACAACATTATCCCCGAATATCAAGGTCTGGGATTAGATTTTAGATGATAAACCCGGGATGACCCTAAAAATCAGGGTTAGCTCGGGGTTAGCCCTTTAAATTCCGGGTCGGGGAAGGGTTGGTGGATATTTCATGTGACCTACCTCTGTACAACATTATCCCCGAATATCAAGGTCTGGGATTAGATTTTAGATGATAAACCCGGGATGACCCTAAAAATCAGGGTTAGCTCGGGGTTAGCCCTTAAACTTCCGGGTTGGGGAAGGGTTGGTGGATATTTCATGTGACCTACCTCTGTACAACATTATCCCCGAATATCAAGGTCTGGGATTAGATTTTAGATGATAAACCCGGGATGACCCTAAAAATCAGGGTTAGCTCGGGGTTAGCCCTTAAACTTCCGGGTTGGGGAAGGGTTGGTGGATATTTCATGTGACCTACCTCTGTACAACATTATCCCCGAATATCAAGGTCTGGGATTAGATTTTAGATGATAAACCCGGGATGACCCTAAAAATCAGGGTTAGCTCGGGGTTAGCCCTTTAAATTCCGGGTCGGGGAAGGGTTGGTGGATATTTCATGTGACCTACCTCTGTACAACATTATCCCCGAATATCAAGGTCTGGGATTAGATTTTAGATGATAAACCCGGGATGACCCTAAAAATCAGGGTTAGCTCGGGGTTAGCCCTTAAACTTCCGGGTTGGGGAAGGGTTGGTGGATATTTCATGTGACCTACCTCTGTACAACATTATCCCCGAATATCAAGGTCTGGGATTAGATTTTAGATGATAAACCCGGGATGACCCTAAAAATCAGGGTTAGCTCGGGGTTAGCCCTTTAAATTCCGGGTCGGGGAAGGGTTGGTGGATATTTCATGTGACCTACCTCTGTACAACATTATCCCCGAATATCAAGGTCTGGGATTAAATTTTAGATGATAAACCCGGGATGACCCTAAAAATCAGGGTTAGCTCGGGGTTAGCCCTTAAACTTCCGGGTTGGGGAAGGGTTGGTGGATATTTCATGTGACCTACCTCTGTACAACATTATCCCCGAATATCAAGGTCTGGGATTAAATTTTAGATGATAAACCCGGGATGACCCTAAAAATCAGGGTTAGCTCGGGGTTAGCCCTTTAAATTCCGGGTCGGGGAAGGGTTGGTGGATATTTCATGTGACCTACCTCTGTACAACATTATCCCCGAATATCAAGGTCTGGGATTAGATTTTAGATGATAAACCCGGGATGACCCTAAAAATCAGGGTTAGCTCGGGGTTAGCCCTTAAACTTCCGGGTTGGGGAAGGGTTGGTGGATATTTCATGTGACCTACCTCTGTACAACATTATCCCCGAATATCAAGGTCTGGGATTAGATTTTAGATGATAAACCCGGGATGACCCTAAAAATCAGGGTTAGCTCGGGGTTAGCCCTTAAACTTCCGGGTTGGGGAAGGGTTAGGGTTAGGGTAAGGGTTAGGGTTAGGGCACTTTGACGTGTTGCGTGTGCGGGAACGCGGGACTCCGCCTATTTTAATCACATGACTTGTCTGTCATGTGGATTATGTTTGCAAGTGTGTACGTTTCTATTACAGTTGATTATCGTAGAATTATTTGTGTGCAATTGGATGTGCAATTTGTTTTTTTTAGCGGTAAGTTGGTTGACTGTACTGCATGTTTAAATTATCGAAAGACATTTTACATTATTGCTTATACATATTAAGTAATAAATTGGATGTAATAATCTTAAATAAAATATAAATAATGAGATAGTATTTTATATAGAGAGATGAATTCACTGAAAAGCAAACAATAAGATACTGACGGAATGTTACCTGCGATATGATACAAAATATTTAGAATCAATGATTGCATAATTCTCTAATATCAACTTATATAAATTTTATTAATTATAATTTATAAGTACTGAGGTTGTACATTTTTGGTGTACCCTAGATACACCCTGGGTATACCCTGAGTATACCTAGGATATACCCTGGGTATACCCTGAGTATACCCAGGGTATACCCAAGGTATACCCAAGGTATACCCAGGGTATACCAGGAGTATACCCAGGGTATACCCTAGGTATACCCAGGGTATACCTAAGGGTATACCAGGAGTATACCTCAGGTATACCCAAGGGTATACCCTGTGTTTCTTTAACATATTTCTCTTTATTTAAAAAACAATCATCAGGTTACCTTGATCGTTAAAATCCGTGATTATAAACCTACAGGATTAATTTACAATACACTTACATTGTTAATGATAATCATGACTTTTTCACAGATGATGTCAGAATATAGTTTCGTAACGTCCACTATCTTCATGGATCTATTTCCTAAGTTCCAGAAAATGAAACTTACTCCGTACCCCAAGGAATGCATTTTAATTTCCACTGCCTACCTATATCAGAAAGTCTTCATGCGGGGCTATTGTTACTTAAAGCATGGATACGTCTTTGCGTGTGCGGTTGATGTTGACGACAAACAGTTACGTTTACAACTTGACAAGGAGGGCCAGAATTGCTATTGCGTTAATGCCGGGGACCTACAATCGCACCACTGTACATGCCGTGACGATTACCTGCAGATGCTCCTCAGACTATTGGCCCATAAAGTACTTCTGTACTCTTTGCGCAACAACACTTTACACATGTCTTTGCCAATTTACATATGCATAGACCAGGTAAAGAGATGGAAGTTGCAGGTAACTTCGGCACATCATTCTGATTTCGCAGACTGTCCCTGTCTTATATTCCACTCCAGTCTTTTGCTCCCTACAGCTGATCATCCACTTACCTGGAATGACGTGGTATACGACGAAAATAGTCACATGCAGGTCGAACATAGGATCGCCTTAAAGGATACAAGTCCTTCTGACGATGAAGAGAAGAATGAGAACCTCTGTAAGGACAATGAAGATGTGCAGGTGGAGCTGGGTAGGACACCTCCTCTTCAAAGTGAAACCTTTCACATTGCCTCTCCAGAGACCTTATGATTTTAAACGTCTTACACCCAGCAACCATGTTAGTAATGATAATGTTTTCAATAAATAATTGTGAAATGTAAAATAAATTTTTGCATTACACTTAAATATTTCTTTATGTATATCCCATCACCCAGTACTAAGTTCAGTTATTGTATTTAAGCAATAAGTGATGGGTATGCGTAGTGGTGGGTAAGGGATTGGGGTTAAGGCTAGAATTTAGGATAAGAGTAAGGGTAAGGATATAAAGACTTTGACGTAATGCTGTTGCGGGAATGCTAATTAAGGTCAACATTAAACCATTTACCAGCTATTTCTAATGTGAGGGTTAGGGTTAGGGTAAGGGCAATTTGACGTGTTGTGTGTGCGGGGTTGCGGGATACAAAACATATAGAATTAATTAATTCTCTAAAAACAACTTATATAAATTTTATGAATTATTAATTTATGAGTACTGAGGTTGTACATTTTTGGTGTACCCTAGATACACCTTGGGTATATTGAGGGTATACCCTGTTGGTATTATATTTTCTCAACTCTTATTATCAAGGGTTAGGGTTAGGGTTAGGGTTAGGGTTTGGGTTAGGGTTAGGGTTAGGGTATAGGCACTTTGACGAGATGCGTGTGCGGGAATGCGGGACTCCGCCTATTAACCCACGTGACTGTCAATCATTTCTTTCTATAAATATCTGATGATTTGGTTTTTTATCATTCTTTTGATTGTGACTCTGTGGGATTATATGGATTTTTCACTTGTTAAAGGAAATTGCATCTTTTAATATCATTATTTAATAGCTCATTATCCTGCATTCAAATGTTAAGTAGCAATAGATATGAAATTTTATAAAAATGGTTGTTATTTCTGGTAGTAATTGATGGACTATTGAATTGATCTAAAGTTTACAATTAAATTTCAATTGTAGCAAGATATTCATCAAATGTAGTGAATGATTGATATTAATTACACTTTCTGATATATTTAATAAAGATAATTACGTTAAGAACTTTGGCTCATTAAGCTTAAGGTCTAACATTGTTTTACTCTGAGTTAAACCCGTGTATACACTGGGATCAACTAGGGTATACCCTGAGTTTACCCTGGGTATACCCCGGGTATACCCTGGGTTTACCCTGGGTATATCCTGGGTTTACCCCGGGTATACCCTTGGTGTACCCAGGGTTAGGGTTAGGGTTAGGGTTAGGGTTAGGGTTAGGGGTTAGGGGTTAGGGTTAGGGTTAGGGTTAGGGTTAGGGTTAGGGTTAGGGGTTAGGGTTAGGGTTAGGGTTAGGGTTAGGGTTAGGGTTAGGGTTGGTTAGGGTTAGGGTTAGGGTTAGGGTTAGGGTTAGGGTTGGGTTGGGTTAGGGTTAGGGTTAGGGTTAGGGTTAGGGTTAGGGTTAGGGTTAGGGTTAGGGTTAGGGTTAGGGTTAGGGTTAGGGTTAGGGTTAGGGTTAGGGTTAGGGTTAGGGTTAGGGTTAGGGTTAGGGTTAGGGTTAGGGTTAGGGTTGGGTTAGGGTTAGGGTTAGGGTTAGGGTTAGGGTTAGGGTTAGGGTTAGGGGTTAGGGTTAGGGTTAGGGTTAGGGTTAGGGTTAGGGTTAGGGTTAGGGTTAGGGTTGGGTTAGGGTTAGGGTTAGGGTTAGGGTTAGGGTTAGGGTTAGGGTTAGGGTTAGGGTTAGGGTTAGGGGTTAGGGTTAGGGTTAGGGTTAGGGTTAGGGTTAGGGTATAGGCACTTTGACGAGATGCGTGTGCGGGAATGCGGGACTCCGCCTATTAATCCACGTGACTGTCAATCATTTCTTTCTATAAATATCTGATGATTTGGTGTTTTATCATTCTTTTGATTGTGACTTTGTTGGATTATATGGGTTTTTCACTTGTTAAAGGTAACTGCATTTTTTAATATCATTATTTAATTGCTCATTATCCTGCATTCTAATGTTAAGTAGCAATAGATATGAAATTTTATAAACATAGTAGTTATTCCTGGTAGTAATTGATAGACTATTGAATTGGTCTATAGTTTACAATTAAATTTCAATTGTAGCAAGATATTCATCAAATGTAGTGAATGCTTGATATTAATGAAACTTTTTGATATACTTAATTAAAATAATTACGTTAAAAACTTTGGCTCATTAAACTTAAGGTCTAACATTGTTTTACTCTGTGTTGAACCCGTGTATACACTGGGATCAACTAGGGTATACCCTGAGTTTACCCTAGGTATACCCCGGGTATACCCTGGGTTTACCCCGGGTATACCCTGGGTTTACCCCGGGTATACCCTTGGTGTACCCAGGGTATACCCTGGGTTAAACCCGGGTATATCCTGGGTTAAACCCGGGTATACCCTGAGTTTATCCCGGGTTTAACCCGGGTATACCCTGGGTTTACCCCGGGTATACCCTGGGTTAAACCCGGGTATACCCTGGGTTAAACCCGGGTATACCCTGGGTTAAACCTGGGTATACTATAGGTTAAACCCGCGTTTAATCTGTGTTAAACCCGGGCATACTCTTGGTTAAACCCAGCGTATACCCTGGGTTTTACCCGGGTGTACCCTGGATTAAACCATGGTAAAGGCCGAGTTATATTTAGGTTTACCCCGGAATATACCCTAGACTATACTCGGGTTTAACCCAAGGTTGATCTTTGAGAATAGAGTTTAATATATATTTTTGTTAAAAAATTAATTAATTGAGATATAATGCCGGGTAATTATTTCTTATCATCATCTTAGTTGAAAATTAGATATTATAAAAAAAAAAGCTTTTCTCATTACGAGTGTCTAAACACGTCATATTTTTTAAAAATTTTAGATGGATATGGAAGATACGGAACAAACTTTTTCTGAAACGGTGTTGGAGAATTTCAACCTAGCCAAGGCGTACAATTCTGTATCTGAAACACCACAACTCTTTTTAAGAAGGGATGATCGGATTTTTGGAAGATGTCTGACAGTCGATGAAGTAGAAAGAGAAGTATGGTTGAGATATTCCTTTGACATTGATGGATGCGTTGTGGAGTTTAAATCTTTGGCCGCAATAAGAATGCCCGTGAGACATATCACACTGTTTCCAAATGATAATGCAAGTCTACGGAACGTTAGAGGCTTTTTGAAAAAGCACGTCAGATTAACAGAATACAGTAAAAGCGAACTTATGACCTTCTCAAACAGCTTAGGGTTCCAGCTATTTTATGAAAGAGGGTGGGAATGTTGGATAGCTTTAATTCCTATGCACCAGATGCATTCAGTTGCATTATCCATTCAGCAAGTGAGACAACAAGCCCTCGCCACATTTCTTCAGCTGAGAGAGAATTTTAAAAATACACTAATGGCTCTTGCTTTGCGTGGAGAGGCTAGAAGAACTCTCGAAAAGAATGACATAAATGACGTTCGAAAAATGTTCATTTTACCTGACGATTGTTATGCAATACTCGATGCTTTGCAAGCATCTTTAAACCAACTGACCCAAACTGGACTTTTGAGACCAATCATATTTTGCTTCCGCTTTGGTGAAAAAATGACCTGTGGATTATCATTGTCAGATTTTAATACCCAATTTACATTGCGTACAACTATCCATGTTGCTGCAAACATACTGTCAGACTCTGAAGAAGTTGATCTTCTTTGGTCTACTGCGGGATTGCAACAAATCATCGGCCACAGAGGAACACTTTGTACATGCTTATCATTCAAAGACTGTGCCAACTATCAGAGCAATCTAGATGGAAGACCAATGGATATTAAAACTTGTTTGCGGACGATTTGTCGTTTTCCACACGAGGTGCAGTTTGTTCAACTTTACGCTGACATTCCACATCGTCAACCCAATTGTCGATATCATCCAGTGTCGGGTTGCATTGTTGGAGGTATGTGTTTCCCACGATCGACAGCAGAGGCATTCCTACGCGACGCTGATCATTATATATCTACATTGCAAAGCAACTGGACATTACTAAGGAGAAGTACATGTAGGATTGAATTTGTTGTTTCGCAGGATTCAGTTGCTGACCATATAAATGCTATGGATTTTATTAATTTAACCAATCTAGAAGTACTTTTAGAAACTGTACCTCTGTTGGTGCCTTTTCCTTTGCATATTCTAACATGCATTCGACATTTGGGTTTATGGATTTGCAAGGAACTTAAAGAATTATTGAACGAGTATAAAAAAACAGGAAATGTGCGTGCCACCTGGCAATCCTATCAGTTGGAACTAGCCTCCGAAAAACTTTTGTGGGGAAAGCCACTTTGTGGAAGGAGTACATCTTACTCTATCAATCTAGGACCAGGAGCTCTTGGTCCCAGTAGAAGTTCAACTGACCACTATGGATTTCTATCTTTAGAAGTGTACTCAACCTGTATGCAAAACGAATATAGCATTCCCCCACAAGAAATATGGACAACATCTGAGGTCATATCTAAGATGATAAAACGGTCAGTGGGATTGCACGATCACTTGGATGGCAGCTATGGAGTCATTGGTCGACATTTGGTTGTTGCCTTACTACATGACCTGCACGAAACTGGCAAGGCTGCCAGTTACGTTCTTTTTGAAGATTTCCTACGAGAGATAAAATCTTGCAAGACAACATTTAAGACAGTCGGTGCTGTAACAATTAGATCGCTGGTCAAACTGTTAACAACAAACAGAAGAACAAATTCCCAAATGGTTTTCCCCAGCTTGTACCTGCTCTTGGATAAAAGTAATATATCAGTGGCAGAAGTCATAAAAGCTGGTATTCTTGAACTTGACCTTAAACATTTTCCAGCTGTTACAACATATGACAGGCATGGGAATATGACTCTGACTTGGTCATTTAATGATAAATTCTGGACGGTTGTATATGACAAACGTTCTACAGATATCACAGAAAACACACTTGTCACAATATCAGATTTAGTAAGAGGTGAATTGGAAAAACGGGGGCTAATATACCCAAGTAAGATTAAGAAAACCCCAAAGATTCTTCCTTGGTTAACAATGTGCCTTCGAAGGCTCCAGAAAGAAAATATGGATATGGAACAATTAGTAATAACAATGACGTATATCAGCTGTATTGCACTTTTGATGCAGGGCCAATATGTCGAATATGACAGGTTAGCTTTACTGACGATCGACCTACCGGTAGATAAAAACAAACTGATCGCCTTGGAGATTTTGTCAAAGTTGCAATTGGCCAGCTTTAGATTTCGCAATTTGCAGTTAAATCGCTTGCACTTCACCATCCCACATAAACTTGAAATGTTGACAGGAGCAGAAAAGAAAAGTACGAAGAAGGGAGAAACAAAGCAATCAGAAGAGGTTACTACCAATGACAATAAAGTCGAAGAACTCCCCCCAAAATACGTCGATCATGACAATGCTGACGATGACCCTATTCTATTTGATAAAGACATCGGACATCGAAGAACTTCCACTTGCTTCCCGATTTCTACATCCTTGAAAGCTCCCTGGTCAGCCCAAGAGTTGGAATTCCTGCATGCTCAAAGGTTGGCAGAAGTTACCATTCGTGAAAAATACGAACGCTTTAAATTACAGTGTTTAAGATCAAATATTCCTTTCCGTACATTTCGGGCTTTTGAAACAAAACTACAAAGACTTTCAAATAAGTAAATATATGCTGGAAGAAGCATAATTTAATTGCATTTACATTTAACAGTTATGTGAGTTATAAGTCATGTTTGATTATAAGCAGGATATTGTTGATTTCGGAATTTCTACATCGGCAATCACTAAAGCAAATAAATTTTGTCTAAGTTTATTTTTGTCTGAGTATTTAATTTGGAAGTAAATGTGAAAAAAGTAATCTTTGACTTTTATTTCTTTATCAAACATTTATCAGGGAGTTTGTGAAATTTAGAACATTTTTTCTTAAATAGTTTCCGTCGAGTCTATTTTTTGATAATGTATTGTGTAGAGAATGGAAGTACTTAAGAATAAAAAATTGTTTAGATGGCTAAAAGTTTCTTGTGAATCAACCTAATAAACTAAGAACTTCAATTAAATACTGAGAAAGGGTTTTTTTTCTTCAAGGTCATGATTTCACAAAGTCTCCATTTATGTTGAATAAGAAAATTGAAAATGTTTTGAATTTTTTTTTATCATAGTGTATAATTTATTAATGGTTTAAGTTCGCAGACAGATCTTTGTCCGCAAACATAGCGTACTAAATAAATCACGCACAAAAAAGTATGAATGAACTATTTCACTTCTTTTTGAACTGTTTTATAATTTAAAACGGCAAGATAATCTTTTACAATAACTTACAATTACAGGACAAAGTAAACTCTAATATTTGGCAGTTGCAAATGCTTACTCGAACGTTGAGCTTATGGATTGATGATACACAAGCCGTGTTAACTAGTCTTGCCCATCACTCAGAGCGCCTGCTAACGTTAACACAGAAAGCACAGTCATTGTTTCCTTGTCACTCCTTCAGTGCAGACGGTGATTTTCTTAGGAGAGGTAAGCAATTCATTAATTGAAAGTAATCAGTATACCTAATGATAAAGAATGTTTAGAATGCAAAATTAATTTCTTGTTTGTCTAAAGGAAGTTCAAATAAAAAAATAATAATATTAAATCATTCTACAATTTTAGAATATGTACAGAATTCCATAGATAAGATTAAAATGACTCAATCAAACACAATTGGTTTTGTTCTTATAAAACAAAATATTTTGTCACATACGTTTATTTTAATTATTTTACGATGTTCCTGTGCATTACAGATTCCTCACTTGTCTTGAATTGAATAGCAGTATGGAGAATGACTGGCTATCCGAAGGTAATTTTTATAACATAGATATTGAAACATTGTTTAATATAGCAAGCATATTACAACTTTACATGCATGTTTTTGAATCATATTTGATAGATGAAAACGATCCAAAGTATGAAGCCTTAAGAGAATTTGTCCTTGAGACTCTCGGGAAGTTCAGTCGTAAAATAAGAGAAGTTGGTATTAGGCTTGAAAACCTTGAAAAAAAATTGGACTCAGGAACAGAATGTGCCAAGTTCGAAGCTGATTTGGACCAGATTCATAAGAAAATTGATAAAGAGGTGAAGCCTGAATTTGAAAACGCACTTTCCTTCCAAATTAGTCAAGTGAACTCGAGAATAGACGAGTTAGAAATGGCTCTAGTAAATCCTAAAAAGAGAAAAATGATAGACAATGAAGAATTTGAAGAAGAGGAAACAGAAGCTAAGATCGCGACATCTGTGGAAGAATTAAATGAAAACATAAGAAAAGAAGTCGCGGAAGTGTTCAAGAGCATCGAAAGGAGCTACCGCAAAGAACAGGAAAAAGTTTCGAAGTTACAGCTAGCGTACATTCATTACTGGCTGGGATTGCAGGAAACCATTTCTCCAAGTAAGTATAATATACTCCATGTATAGCAACGGGGAAACGTTTATACTGTAGTTAAATTAAGATAAAAGAATGAATGCCAGTTTCATTTATTCGTAATGCTTATGCTTTGAGATAGAATGAGAACTCAAAAAGTGTTGTTTTGTTACAATAGCAAAAATGGTAGACATCCAAAATTTGATAAAAGATGGTGTGGAGGATCGCATATGGAGCGAGGGATGGAAGCCAGACGTTCGGGGGGATTTCACCAACTATTTACAGGACAAAGTAAAGAAAATAGTCAAGAAGAAAAGAGCAATCAACGAAAGAACAAAGCTCCAGCAAGAGCTAGACAACTTGGTTGGGAATGATTTGCAATAAAAGTTTGCTTATGGTTTGTGTAAAAAGAAAAGCATCTGTTCACTAAGTATTGCTTATCATTTATGTTATCCTTTATGTAAACCTTTTGTTAGTGCAAGGAAATTTGCTAAAGTAATGAAAGGTAAAAGAAGCAGGAAGCTATATATTATATTAACATTATGTTGATGTAAGGAAAGTAACTTCATAAAATATATGTTGATGTCATTTTTGATAAGAGTAAAAAATGAGTATGTTTTAACAACAAATATGAAAACTAATAAACGAATGATCTTTAAAATAATTTGTTGGTTAGTTTTTCAACAGTCCGCCCAGCGCAACATCAGTTATACATAGTGGATAAAACTTTATCCCTTTAAAAATCCAAGTTTGGGAAAGTTTAATGTATATTTAATTTCAACAGCCTCTGTACAACATTATCCCCGAATATCAAGGTCTGGGATTAGATTTTAGATGATAAACCCGGGATGACCCTAAAAATCAGGGTTAGCTCGGGGTTAGCCCTTAAACTTCCGGGTTGGGGAAGGGTTGGTGGATATTTCATGTGACCTACCTCTGTACAACATTATCCCCGAATATCAAGGTCTGGGATTAGATTTTAGATGATAAACCCGGGATGACCCTAAAAATCAGGGTTAGCTCGGGGTTAGCCCTTAAACTTCCGGGTTGGGGAAGGGTTGGTGGATATTTCATGTGACCTACCTCTGTACAACATTATCCCCGAATATCAAGGTCTGGGATTAGATTTTAGATGATAAACCCGGGATGACCCTAAAAATCAGGGTTAGCTCGGGGTTAGCCCTTAAACTTCCGGGTTGGGGAAGGGTTGGTGGATATTTCATGTGACCTACCTCTGTACAACATTATCCCCGAATATCAAGGTCTGGGATTAGATTTTAGATGATAAACCCGGGATGACCCTAAAAATCAGGGTTAGCTCGGGGTTAGCCCTTAAACTTCCGGGTTGGGGAAGGGTTGGTGGATATTTCATGTGACCTACCTCTGTACAACATTATCCCCGAATATCAAGGTCTGGGATTAGATTTTAGATGATAAACCCGGGATGACCCTAAAAATCAGGGTTAGCTCGGGGTTAGCCCTTAAACTTCCGGGTTGGGGAAGGGTTGGTGGATATTTCATGTGACCTACCTCTGTACAACATTATCCCCGAATATCAAGGTCTGGGATTAGATTTTAGATGATAAACCCGGGATGACCCTAAAAATCAGGGTTAGCTCGGGGTTAGCCCTTAAACTTCCGGGTTGGGGAAGGGTTGGTGGATATTTCATGTGACCTACCTCTGTACAACATTATCCCCGAATATCAAGGTCTGGGATTAGATTTTAGATGATAAACCCGGGATGACCCTAAAAATCAGGGTTAGCTCGGGGTTAGCCCTTAAACTTCCGGGTTGGGGAAGGGTTGGTGGATATTTCATGTGACCTACCTCTGTACAACATTATCCCCGAATATCAAGGTCTGGGATTAGATTTTAGATGATAAACCCGGGATGACCCTAAAAATCAGGGTTAGCTCGGGGTTAGCCCTTAAACTTCCGGGTTGGGGAAGGGTTGGTGGATATTTCATGTGACCTACCTCTGTACAACATTATCCCCGAATATCAAGGTCTGGGATTAGATTTTAGATGATAAACCCGGGATGACCCTAAAAATCAGGGTTAGCTCGGGGTTAGCCCTTAAACTTCCGGGTTGGGGAAGGGTTGGTGGATATTTCATGTGACCTACCTCTGTACAACATTATCCCCGAATATCAAGGTCTGGGATTAGATTTTAGATGATAAACCCGGGATGACCCTAAAAATCAGGGTTAGCTCGGGGTTAGCCCTTAAACTTCCGGGTTGGGGAAGGGTTGGTGGATATTTCATGTGACCTACCTCTGTACAACATTATCCCCGAATATCAAGGTCTGGGATTAGATTTTAGATGATAAACCCGGGATGACCCTAAAAATCAGGGTTAGCTCGGGGTTAGCCCTTAAACTTCCGGGTTGGGGAAGGGTTGGTGGATATTTCATGTGACCTACCTCTGTACAACATTATCCCCGAATATCAAGGTCTGGGATTAGATTTTAGATGATAAACCCGGGATGACCCTAAAAATCAGGGTTAGCTCGGGGTTAGCCCTTAAACTTCCGGGTTGGGGAAGGGTTGGTGGATATTTCATGTGACCTACCTCTGTACAACATTATCCCCGAATATCAAGGTCTGGGATTAGATTTTAGATGATAAACCCGGGATGACCCTAAAAATCAGGGTTAGCTCGGGGTTAGCCCTTAAACTTCCGGGTTGGGGAAGGGTTGGTGGATATTTCATGTGACCTACCTCTGTACAACATTATCCCCGAATATCAAGGTCTGGGATTAGATTTTAGATGATAAACCCGGGATGACCCTAAAAATCAGGGTTAGCTCGGGGTTAGCCCTTAAACTTCCGGGTTGGGGAAGGGTTGGTGGATATTTCATGTGACCTACCTCTGTACAACATTATCCCCGAATATCAAGGTCTGGGATTAGATTTTAGATGATAAACCCGGGATGACCCTAAAAATCAGGGTTAGCTCGGGGTTAGCCCTTAAACTTCCGGGTTGGGGAAGGGTTGGTGGATATTTCATGTGACCTACCTCTGTACAACATTATCCCCGAATATCAAGGTCTGGGATTAGATTTTAGATGATAAACCCGGGATGACCCTAAAAATCAGGGTTAGCTCGGGGTTAGCCCTTAAACTTCCGGGTTGGGGAAGGGTTGGTGGATATTTCATGTGACCTACCTCTGTACAACATTATCCCCGAATATCAAGGTCTGGGATTAGATTTTAGATGATAAACCCGGGATGACCCTAAAAATCAGGGTTAGCTCGGGGTTAGCCCTTAAACTTCCGGGTTGGGGAAGGGTTGGTGGATATTTCATGTGACCTACCTCTGTACAACATTATCCCCGAATATCAAGGTCTGGGATTAGATTTTAGATGATAAACCCGGGATGACCCTAAAAATCAGGGTTAGCTCGGGGTTAGCCCTTAAACTTCCGGGTTGGGGAAGGGTTGGTGGATATTTCATGTGACCTACCTCTGTACAACATTATCCCCGAATATCAAGGTCTGGGATTAGATTTTAGATGATAAACCCGGGATGACCCTAAAAATCAGGGTTAGCTCGGGGTTAGCCCTTAAACTTCCGGGTTGGGGAAGGGTTGGTGGATATTTCATGTGACCTACCTCTGTACAACATTATCCCCGAATATCAAGGTCTGGGATTAGATTTTAGATGATAAACCCGGGATGACCCTAAAAATCAGGGTTAGCTCGGGGTTAGCCCTTAAACTTCCGGGTTGGGGAAGGGTTGGTGGATATTTCATGTGACCTACCTCTGTACAACATTATCCCCGAATATCAAGGTCTGGGATTAGATTTTAGATGATAAACCCGGGATGACCCTAAAAATCAGGGTTAGCTCGGGGTTAGCCCTTAAACTTCCGGGTTGGGGAAGGGTTGGTGGATATTTCATGTGACCTACCTCTGTACAACATTATCCCCGAATATCAAGGTCTGGGATTAGATTTTAGATGATAAACCCGGGATGACCCTAAAAATCAGGGTTAGCTCGGGGTTAGCCCTTAAACTTCCGGGTTGGGGAAGGGTTGGTGGATATTTCATGTGACCTACCTCTGTACAACATTATCCCCGAATATCAAGGTCTGGGATTAGATTTTAGATGATAAACCCGGGATGACCCTAAAAATCAGGGTTAGCTCGGGGTTAGCCCTTAAACTTCCGGGTTGGGGAAGGGTTGGTGGATATTTCATGTGACCTACCTCTGTACAACATTATCCCCGAATATCAAGGTCTGGGATTAGATTTTAGATGATAAACCCGGGATGACCCTAAAAATCAGGGTTAGCTCGGGGTTAGCCCTTAAACTTCCGGGTTGGGGAAGGGTTGGTGGATATTTCATGTGACCTACCTCTGTACAACATTATCCCCGAATATCAAGGTCTGGGATTAGATTTTAGATGATAAACCCGGGATGACCCTAAAAATCAGGGTTAGCTCGGGGTTAGCCCTTAAACTTCCGGGTTGGGGAAGGGTTGGTGGATATTTCATGTGACCTACCTCTGTACAACATTATCCCCGAATATCAAGGTCTGGGATTAGATTTTAGATGATAAACCCGGGATGACCCTAAAAATCAGGGTTAGCTCGGGGTTAGCCCTTAAACTTCCGGGTTGGGGAAGGGTTGGTGGATATTTCATGTGACCTACCTCTGTACAACATTATCCCCGAATATCAAGGTCTGGGATTAGATTTTAGATGATAAACCCGGGATGACCCTAAAAATCAGGGTTAGCTCGGGGTTAGCCCTTAAACTTCCGGGTTGGGGAAGGGTTGGTGGATATTTCATGTGACCTACCTCTGTACAACATTATCCCCGAATATCAAGGTCTGGGATTAGATTTTAGATGATAAACCCGGGATGACCCTAAAAATCAGGGTTAGCTCGGGGTTAGCCCTTAAACTTCCGGGTTGGGGAAGGGTTGGTGGATATTTCATGTGACCTACCTCTGTACAACATTATCCCCGAATATCAAGGTCTGGGATTAGATTTTAGATGATAAACCCGGGATGACCCTAAAAATCAGGGTTAGCTCGGGGTTAGCCCTTAAACTTCCGGGTTGGGGAAGGGTTGGTGGATATTTCATGTGACCTACCTCTGTACAACATTATCCCCGAATATCAAGGTCTGGGATTAGATTTTAGATGATAAACCCGGGATGACCCTAAAAATCAGGGTTAGCTCGGGGTTAGCCCTTAAACTTCCGGGTTGGGGAAGGGTTGGTGGATATTTCATGTGACCTACCTCTGTACAACATTATCCCCGAATATCAAGGTCTGGGATTAGATTTTAGATGATAAACCCGGGATGACCCTAAAAATCAGGGTTAGCTCGGGGTTAGCCCTTAAACTTCCGGGTTGGGGAAGGGTTGGTGGATATTTCATGTGACCTACCTCTGTACAACATTATCCCCGAATATCAAGGTCTGGGATTAGATTTTAGATGATAAACCCGGGATGACCCTAAAAATCAGGGTTAGCTCGGGGTTAGCCCTTAAACTTCCGGGTTGGGGAAGGGTTGGTGGATATTTCATGTGACCTACCTCTGTACAACATTATCCCCGAATATCAAGGTCTGGGATTAGATTTTAGATGATAAACCCGGGATGACCCTAAAAATCAGGGTTAGCTCGGGGTTAGCCCTTAAACTTCCGGGTTGGGGAAGGGTTGGTGGATATTTCATGTGACCTACCTCTGTACAACATTATCCCCGAATATCAAGGTCTGGGATTAGATTTTAGATGATAAACCCGGGATGACCCTAAAAATCAGGGTTAGCTCGGGGTTAGCCCTTAAACTTCCGGGTTGGGGAAGGGTTGGTGGATATTTCATGTGACCTACCTCTGTACAACATTATCCCCGAATATCAAGGTCTGGGATTAGATTTTAGATGATAAACCCGGGATGACCCTAAAAATCAGGGTTAGCTCGGGGTTAGCCCTTAAACTTCCGGGTTGGGGAAGGGTTGGTGGATATTTCATGTGACCTACCTCTGTACAACATTATCCCCGAATATCAAGGTCTGGGATTAGATTTTAGATGATAAACCCGGGATGACCCTAAAAATCAGGGTTAGCTCGGGGTTAGCCCTTAAACTTCCGGGTTGGGGAAGGGTTGGTGGATATTTCATGTGACCTACCTCTGTACAACATTATCCCCGAATATCAAGGTCTGGGATTAGATTTTAGATGATAAACCCGGGATGACCCTAAAAATCAGGGTTAGCTCGGGGTTAGCCCTTAAACTTCCGGGTTGGGGAAGGGTTGGTGGATATTTCATGTGACCTACCTCTGTACAACATTATCCCGAATATCAAGGTCTGGGATTAGATTTTAGATGATAAACCCGGGATGACCCTAAAAATCAGGGTTAGCTCGGGGTTAGCCCTTAAACTTCCGGGTTGGGGAAGGGTTGGTGGATATTTCATGTGACCTACCTCTGTACAACATTATCCCCGAATATCAAGGTCTGGGATTAGATTTTAGATGATAAACCCGGATGACCCTAAAAATCAGGGTTAGCTCGGGGTTAGCCCTTAAACTTCCGGGTTGGGGAAGGGTTGGTGGATATTTCATGTGACCTACCTCTGTACAACATTATCCCCGAATATCAAGGTCTGGGATTAGATTTTAGATGATAAACCCGGGATGACCCTAAAAATCAGGGTTAGCTCGGGGTTAGCCCTTAAACTTCCGGGTTGGGGAAGGGTTGGTGGATATTTCATGTGACCTACCTCTGTACAACATTATCCCCGAATATCAAGGTCTGGGATTAGATTTTAGATGATAAACCCGGGATGACCCTAAAAATCAGGGTTAGCTCGGGGTTAGCCCTTAAACTTCCGGGTTGGGGAAGGGTTGGTGGATATTTCATGTGACCTACCTCTGTACAACATTATCCCCGAATATCAAGGTCTGGGATTAGATTTTAGATGATAAACCCGGGATGACCCTAAAAATCAGGGTTAGCTCGGGGTTAGCCCTTAAACTTCCGGGTTGGGGAAGGTTGGTGGATATTTCATGTGACCTACCTCTGTACAACATTATCCCGAATATCAAGGTCTGGGATTAGATTTTAGATGATAAACCCGGGATGACCCTAAAAATCAGGGTTAGCTCGGGGTTAGCCCTTAAACTTCCGGGTTGGGGAAGGGTTGGTGGATATTTCATGTGACCTACCTCTGTACAACATTATCCCCGAATATCAAGGTCTGGGATTAGATTTTAGATGATAAACCCGGGATGACCCTAAAAATCAGGGTTAGCTCGGGGTTAGCCCTTAAACTTCCGGGTTGGGGAAGGGTTGGTGGATATTTCATGTGACCTACCTCTGTACAACATTATCCCCGAATATCAAGGTCTGGGATTAGATTTTAGATGATAAACCCGGGATGACCCTAAAAATCAGGGTTAGCTCGGGGTTAGCCCTTAAACTTCCGGGTTGGGGAAGGGTTGGTGGATATTTCATGTGACCTACCTCTGTACAACATTATCCCCGAATATCAAGGTCTGGGATTAGATTTAGATGATAAACCCGGGATGACCCTAAAAATCAGGGTTAGCTCGGGTTAGCCCTTAAACTTCCGGGTTGGGGAAGGGTTGGTGGATATTTCATGTGACCTACCTCTGTACAACATTATCCCCGAATATCAAGGTCTGGGATTAGATTTTAGATGATAAACCCGGGATGACCCTAAAAATCAGGGTTAGCTCGGGGTTAGCCCTTAAACTTCCGGGTTGGGGAAGGGTTGGTGGATATTTCATGTGACCTACCTCTGTACAACATTATCCCCGAATATCAAGGTCTGGGATTAGATTTTAGATGATAAACCCGGGATGACCCTAAAAATCAGGGTTAGCTCGGGGTTAGCCCTTAAACTTCCGGGTTGGGGAAGGGTTGGTGGATATTTCATGTGACCTACCTCTGTACAACATTATCCCCGAATATCAAGGTCTGGGATTAGATTTTAGATGATAAACCCGGGATGACCCTAAAAATCAGGGTTAGCTCGGGGTTAGCCCTTAAACTTCCGGGTTGGGGAAGGGTTGGTGGATATTTCATGTGACCTACCTCTGTACAACATTATCCCCGAATATCAAGGTCTGGGATTAGATTTTAGATGATAAACCCGGGATGACCCTAAAAATCAGGGTTAGCTCGGGGTTAGCCCTTAAACTTCCGGTTGGGGAAGGGTTGGTGGATATTTCATGTGACCTACCTCTGTACAACATTATCCCCGAATATCAAGGTCTGGGATTAGATTTTAGATGATAAACCCGGGATGACCCTAAAAATCAGGGTTAGCTCGGGGTTAGCCCTTAAACTTCCGGGTTGGGGAAGGGTTGGTGGATATTTCATGTGACCTACCTCTGTACAACATTATCCCCGAATATCAAGGTCTGGGATTAGATTTTAGATGATAAACCCGGGATGACCCTAAAAATCAGGGTTAGCTCGGGGTTAGCCCTTAAACTTCCGGGTTGGGGAAGGGTTGGTGGATATTTCATGTGACCTACCTCTGTACAACATTATCCCCGAATATCAAGGTCTGGGATTAGATTTTAGATGATAAACCCGGGATGACCCTAAAAATCAGGGTTAGCTCGGGGTTAGCCCTTAAACTTCCGGGTTGGGGAAGGGTTGGTGGATATTTCATGTGACCTACCTCTGTACAACATTATCCCGAATATCAAGGTCTGGGATTAGATTTTAGATGATAAACCCGGGATGACCCTAAAAATCAGGGTTAGCTCGGGGTTAGCCCTTAAACTTCCGGGTTGGGGAAGGGTTGGTGGATATTTCATGTGACCTACCTCTGTACAACATTATCCCGAATATCAAGGTCTGGGATTAGATTTTAGATGATAAACCCGGGATGACCCTAAAAATCAGGGTTAGCTCGGGGTTAGCCCTTAAACTTCCGGGTTGGGGAAGGGTTGGTGGATATTTCATGTGACCTACCTCTGTACAACATTATCCCCGAATATCAAGGTCTGGGATTAGATTTTAGATGATAAACCCGGGATGACCCTAAAAATCAGGGTTAGCTCGGGGTTAGCCCTTAAACTTCCGGGTTGGGGAAGGGTTGGTGGATATTTCATGTGACCTACCTCTGTACAACATTATCCCCGAATATCAAGGTCTGGGATTAGATTTTAGATGATAACCCGGGATGACCCTAAAAATCAGGGTTAGCTCGGGTTAGCCCTTAAACTTCGGGTTGGGGAAGGGTTGGTGGATATTTCATGTGACCTACCTCTGTACAACATTATCCCCGAATATCAAGGTCTGGGATTAGATTTTAGATGATAAACCCGGGATGACCCTAAAAATCAGGGTTAGCTCGGGGTTAGCCCTTAAACTTCCGGGTTGGGGAAGGGTTGGTGGATATTTCATGTGACCTACCTCTGTACAACATTATCCCCGAATATCAAGGTCTGGGATTAGATTTTAGATGATAAACCCGGGATGACCCTAAAATCAGGGTTAGCTCGGGGTTAGCCCTTAAACTTCCGGGTTGGGGAAGGGTTGGTGGATATTTCATGTGACCTACCTCTGTACAACATTATCCCGAATATCAAGGTCTGGGATTAGATTTTAGATGATAAACCCGGGATGACCCTAAAAATCAGGGTTAGCTCGGGGTTAGCCCTTAAACTTCCGGGTTGGGGAAGGGTTGGTGGATATTTCATGTGACCTACCTCTGTACAACATTATCCCCGAATATCAAGGTCTGGGATTAGATTTTAGATGATAAACCCGGGATGACCCTAAAAATCAGGGTTAGCTCGGGGTTAGCCCTTAAACTTCCGGGTTGGGGAAGGGTTGGTGGATATTTCATGTGACCTACCTCTGTACAACATTATCCCCGAATATCAAGGTCTGGGATTAGATTTTAGATGATAAACCCGGGATGACCCTAAAAATCAGGGTTAGCTCGGGGTTAGCCCTTAAACTTCCGGGTTGGGGAAGGGTTGGTGGATATTTCATGTGACCTACCTCTGTACAACATTATCCCCGAATATCAAGGTCTGGGATTAGATTTTAGATGATAAACCCGGGATGACCCTAAAAATCAGGGTTAGCTCGGGGTTAGCCCTTAAACTTCCGGGTTGGGGAAGGGTTGGTGGATATTTCATGTGACCTACCTCTGTACAACATTATCCCCGAATATCAAGGTCTGGGATTAGATTTTAGATGATAAACCCGGGATGACCCTAAAAATCAGGGTTAGCTCGGGGTTAGCCCTTAAACTTCCGGGTTGGGGAAGGGTTGGTGGATATTTCATGTGACCTACCTCTGTACAACATTATCCCCGAATATCAAGGTCTGGGATTAGATTTTAGATGATAAACCCGGGATGACCCTAAAAATCAGGGTAGCTCGGGGTTAGCCCTTAAACTTCCGGGTTGGGGAAGGGTTGGTGGATATTTCATGTGACCTACCTCTGTACAACATTATCCCGAATATCAAGGTCTGGGATTAGATTTTAGATGATAAACCCGGGATGACCCTAAAAATCAGGGTTAGCTCGGGGTTAGCCCTTAAACTTCCGGGTTGGGGAAGGGTTGGTGGATATTTCATGTGACCTACCTCTGTACAACATTATCCCCGAATATCAAGGTCTGGGATTAGATTTTAGATGATAAACCGGGATGACCCTAAAAATCAGGGTTAGCTCGGGGTTAGCCCTTAAACTTCCGGGTTGGGGAAGGGTTGGTGGATATTTCATGTGACCTACCTCTGTACAACATTATCCCCGAATATCAAGGTCTGGGATTAGATTTTAGATGATAAACCCGGGATGACCCTAAAAATCAGGGTTAGCTCGGGGTTAGCCCTTAAACTTCCGGGTTGGGGAAGGGTTGGTGGATATTTCATGTGACCTACCTCTGTACAACATTATCCCCGAATATCAAGGTCTGGGATTAGATTTTAGATGATAAACCCGGGATGACCCTAAAAATCAGGGTTAGCTCGGGGTTAGCCCTTAAACTTCCGGGTTGGGGAAGGGTTGGTGGATATTTCATGTGACCTACCTCTGTACAACATTATCCCGAATATCAAGGTCTGGGATTAGATTTTAGATGATAAACCCGGGATGACCCTAAAAATCAGGGTTAGCTCGGGGTTAGCCCTTAAACTTCCGGGTTGGGGAAGGGTTGGTGGATATTTCATGTGACCTACCTCTGTACAACATTATCCCCGAATATCAAGGTCTGGGATTAGATTTTAGATGATAAACCCGGGATGACCCTAAAAATCAGGGTTAGCTCGGGTTAGCCCTTAAACTTCCGGGTTGGGGAAGGGTTGGTGGATATTTCATGTGACCTACCTCTGTACAACATTATCCCCGAATATCAAGGTCTGGGATTAGATTTTAGATGATAAACCCGGGATGACCCTAAAAATCAGGGTTAGCTCGGGGTTAGCCCTTAAACTTCCGGGTTGGGGAAGGGTTGGTGGATATTTCATGTGACCTACCTCTGTACAACATTATCCCCGAATATCAAGGTCTGGGATTAGATTTTAGATGATAAACCCGGGATGACCCTAAAAATCAGGGTTAGCTCGGGGTTAGCCCTTAAACTTCCGGGTTGGGGAAGGGTTGGTGGATATTTCATGTGACCTACCTCTGTACAACATTATCCCCGAATATCAAGGTCTGGGATTAGATTTTAGATGATAAACCCGGGATGACCCTAAAAATCAGGGTTAGCTCGGGGTTAGCCCTTAAACTTCCGGTTGGGGAAGGGTTGGTGGATATTTCATGTGACCTACCTCTGTACAACATTATCCCCGAATATCAAGGTCTGGGATTAGATTTTAGATGATAAACCCGGGATGACCCTAAAAATCAGGGTTAGCTCGGGGTTAGCCCTTAAACTTCCGGGTTGGGGAAGGGTTGGTGGATATTTTCATGTGACCTACCTCTGTACAACATTATCCCCGAATATCAAGGTCTGGGATTAGATTTTAGATGATAAACCCGGGATGACCCTAAAAATCAGGGTTAGCTCGGGTTAGCCCTTAAACTTCCGGGTTGGGGAAGGGTTGGTGGATATTTCATGTGACCTACCTCTGTACAACATTATCCCCGAATATCAAGGTCTGGATTAGATTTTAGATGATAAACCCGGGATGACCCTAAAAATCAGGGTTAGCTCGGGTTAGCCCTTAAACTTCCGGGTTGGGGAAGGGTTGGTGGATATTTCATGTGACCTACCTCTGTACAACATTATCCCCGAATATCAAGGTCTGGG